>NC_051184.2:92709601-92769869 GCF_013339695.2 Rhipicephalus sanguineus | reverse complement strand
GGGTTCCATTACTGCCTTGGTTATTAAGCGTGGCTCCTCGGCAAAAACAATGGTTCTGTGAAGACTGCAACAGCCATAGCTCAACAGTTAAAGCACCTTATGATTAGGTGGCCTGCAGAGAGATATTTAGTAACTCTTTTTATTTCGAAACGAGATGGCTTTCATTACAGTGGTGGTGGACATGCATCTGTGTCTCAAATCTGCAAAGAGACTTGCAAAGAATCTGCAAAGTTTGCTTGTCGGTAGTAGAACATTAGATGAGGACTGGTTGCAGGGTGAACTGACGCAACGACAAAATAAGCACGAAAAAGATGCATACACGCATGTGTGTGTCTTGCAGTGCATTCTTTTGTCCTTGAGTCTAGTTTGTATGCAACCACTTGCGTCTACTTAAGTCTGCAACTGCAAAAACTGAATTTCAGTGCCTTTTCATGTGTGCATGCACTACCTGGCGCTGCTTGCAAGTACAGCTGAGAATACATTTGTATTAGCATTTTCAACATGTCATTCGTGCATGCAGTAAAATTTGAGGACCCCCTGAATAAAAGGTGGCACCTTCTTGGTGAAGCAAGCTGCTTTCACTCATTCTTATACTAGAGCCAATAAAAGAGTGCTCTGTGTGCACTGCCTGCATGTAGGTGTGTTGTGATGTCCTTTTTTTCAGTGTTAACTAATGCCACTGCTCATCACAGAGTCTCAACTGTTTTGGGCACGATGGAGTTCAAACTGTTACTCTAATGAGGCACATGTTGCCACAGTACATTATGGCAACATTTTAATTTTATTTAAAAATATCTTTAAGAACCCAAGTGCAGTGCATATGAAGCAAGGAGGAAAAACACGTGAAAAATGAACAAGTATCTGAAATTCGTGTCAAGACGCACATCCTGTAACCACTGCAATTTAAGTCAACATAAGAGAAAGAATTCACATAAAGTGCCTAAAACACCAAGAACACAATTAACATTACTGCGAGTGCCCCGTGAACTCACCTTGTATGTGAGCAAACGAACATGTAAACACACATATAATTTGTAAAACAAAAGGGATAGAAACATGGTATAAACTGCCAAATGGCGAGAACTGAAAGGTATGCTTGCTAGGAAAAAAGTAATGCAGCCAGAAAAAGATAACAGAGCAGTGGCGACAAGCAAAAGTAAATATGAGCATGCACTATTATGAAAATTGCAGTACTGCTGCTTAAACAAGTGCTAAATTATACATACATACATACAACATACATACATACATACATACATACATACATACATACATACATACATACATACATACTATACATACATACATACATACATACATACATACATACATACATAATACATACATGCATGCATGCATACACACACCTAATTCAATATAGTTGCTCAGGCAACATCGAAGTGTGCAATGAAATAGAATCTGCGTGGGGCAGGAAAGGTCGGAGATCACTAGGAGGCCTGCTGTAAACATAAGAGAAAATCGATGATGAAAACATGCTTTCTTTTAAGTATACGAACCCTAACTATGGAATGAAATATCTATGCATCTCTCAGAATGAGGTTTTAGCAAAATTGTTCTTATGAAGCTGATGTTCCTTGATTTTCAGGAACCACTGAAGGACACAGACTGGCAAGTGCGCAGCATACAGCTACAATCTTGTCTAGCGGTGTGACTTGATCGTGTTTCTTCACAACAAAGTCGATCGGGATCACAGATTTCAATACAGTGTACTTGTTACGTACAAGACCAATCACTCTTTCAACATGTATGCGCACGTTTGCTAGTCTTCTTGTGGTCTCCACTTCAAGTGCTGTCAGTTTCTTCTTTCCCTTCGTGAACGCTGGTATGTGCAGCCTTGCACAATAAAGTCCCAATGTGTGTCGGCTATATCAAATCCTCTGTCAGCCAGAACCACGTCTCCCTGAGTTAGATGATCAAGAATACCACAATGTTCAGTAAGATGTTTGTCACTTGTTCTCCCACCCCATCCCTCAGACACAAATGAGACTACACCTTGAGGACAGACACCTATGAGATATTTAGCTGTATTGCTGCCTTTATATTGAGACCAGGTCTCGCTTCTAGGCAGCATGGATGACGGTCTTTCGCGCTTTACCTCAAAGCAGTCAATAACAACTGCCACCTTGTCTCCAAAAGAGTCGAAGAAAGCTTGGGGCATTGTTTGCCTGATCTCATTACGTGAAGGCCACACAATCAGAGGCTTCATCGTCAAATAAGCAGCATGCAACACTTGTCAAAAATCCTGCTTACAGTTGAGCACGACACATGAAACCTGTATGCAAGGTCTTGCAGAGGAAAGTTAAAATTTAACTTCATCAGAAAGACCAAAAACTCTTCAAATTTTTCTAGGCCATTCTGTGAAGTGTGCCTCACAGCAGGCTCAACCAGCTCATACACAGCATTCAGGACCAAAAATTAGGCAGTCCAGTATAAAAGCTGACTTTTCCCTCGTCGGCTCGGAGTGCGTCTTCTCCAAGCTCCAGGTTCTTGTTTTTTACAGCCTGCAGCTCAGAGGCAAGTCTTTGGCTGTCTTGGTGAAGCACGTCAAGGAACTGCATCGATGTGTCGGTTTGTGTTTCAGCTTCTGACACAACAGAGTTTTCAGGGCTCACGATCTTCATGTGGTCCATGCATAAATCTGTCTGCACGACTGCTTCTGCAAAAACTTAAAAAAGGAAGAACATGAGGTTGCCAATATGCTCCAAGTCAATTATGTAACTAATAAAAATGATTGTTCCGTTCTCCAAGCCAAAGTAACCAAAACAAAAATTCCTCAACTCACCTGTTCTTGAAACTGATTCCAAGGAAGCGACTTCAGGCGACGAATGTCTCTCTGGCTCTGAGCACATGTCGCAGTCTCTTGAAGGCTCTCCGTCCCCAGATACATCACAGGATGTGACACTCACTGCAGTGGCTGCCGCTTTCTTCGTGGCAGGTTCCTTGCGTCGGGTGTACCGCGCAGACAATGTTGAAGCCACACATGATTCGCTTAGGTATCCTAGGTGAAGTGTGGGCGCCCAGTCCGGATTCGTTTCATCCATCAGTTGAGATGGTTTGCCTGCAAATTCGCGAACGGGCTAGTAGCTTATCAAGTGGCATTGCGCGTACGGAAAGAAGTAAACTGCCCCATGATCTTAGGAGCTTGAGAAATCGGGGGCGCGCGACTCGCAGCCGTAAGTAGCGATAGCTTTATCAAAGTAATTGAAAAGAAAAAGAAGTCCGTTTAAAGTACTGAAATTAAAGATCTTACCTGTAATAAAGTGGCGACCACAGATGCGAATGTTGTCCAAGTTCTTCAAGTCTTTCCGATTTATGCGGGCCAGCCAAACGCTCCGGCGCCTTTCTGAGAGAGCCCGCGTTCTATCGCACTGCTTGGTGATAACCTTCGGCATGCCGGTGTCTGTGGGTCGGTTTCGCAGAAGTCTTGCTTCTGCTACGACAGCCGAACATCGCACAAATCGTCATGGCTGTGGCGCTAAGTATAACACTGGAAAATGCGCGCGCCAGCTGCCGCAACACAGTAGCCGGGTTACCCGCGTCACGAAAGGTTCCCGAACATGGCGGCTGAGCAAAGCGGAAGTGGCTGTGGTGACGTCTCGTGACGTCCGTGAAAACTATGTATAAGCGACCCCACGCGGGGCAAACTTCGACGGCGAGGAGGGCACTGCATGGAAGGAAAAGAAAGCATGGCTGATCCCTCCGTCATAGGAATCGGTATAACACGACTGTGAAACATATCTTCACAGATGTAATGCCTACTGTGTGGCGATATATGAGAGCTTGTATAACGTCTTTTGGTGTTGGCTGTTAAAGCACCGTTTGACGTGGATGCACCTATATATAGGCGTTTGACGCCTATATATAGTGGCACGTCTCCATCTGCAGCGACCCGCGCCCGTGATGATGATTTAACCATTGAGGCAGGTGAAGTTGTTTACATATGCCTGGACACAGCGTATCGTGAATCCCGCGCAAAGATGGCATCAACAAGCACATAATAAACAGTGGTACTCGATATGCATTTCTTCAAGGCATCGCCAATTAAGGAAAGAAACGGCATGGTGTGCGCTCCCGAGTGATAAGGCAACCTCCGCCTGTGCTCAAGCATACACTACTACCGTTCTTCAGCAATACGGGAGGCTTGAGCCTCCCGTTCGTAGCTTGAGGCGCGAACGCGCGCAGGTGTTCCACGTCCCACTGGCCTCTGTCTCGCTCCACCATGCAAGGCACGACATTCGAGCGTCGCGATCGTTGCCTTTCTGCAGCGCTTACTGCAGCAGTTTTATTAGTTGGTGTTATCGCACTCGAAGCAGTTGGCGGCGGACAAACACCATTGGTGCATGTGGAAGCTGCAATACTCCGACAACGAGCCGTCACAGGCTAACACGAAGCGAAAGGCAAAGAACGTAACTGCTCGTAGACGCAGTTACGATCTCAGGCGACTGTTGCCAGCGAAATACTTGTAATGAAAGATTTGAGTGTGTGTCGGTTCGGCTACATAATTTGTTAATGTTTTACTTTTGGTATATAGTTGAAATGATGTGAAGCAATTATAGGTTCGTTCCTGTTCATAGAAATGCGTGTAGCGAGTTTGAAACTTCGTGGGTCTTTGCTTCCAATACTATCACTGAAATACATGTAATGTACTCAACGTGTTGCGAAATCGCTGGGGCCAAAGTTCAGACAAGTGAACTTTTATTCGTCAAGGCAATCCTGCTGTTTTCACGAAGGCAAATCAAGTTGTCGAAACATCATCTCCAGCGACATTCTCTGTTCAACGATTTCTCATCACTTCAAGCCCCCTTTTCCCTGAAGTTTTGTCTTGTTTCGATTTCATTTTCTGTAATACAAGACATGTGCGCCGTCACAACAGACGTGATTGAGTCAAGTACGGAGTGGCCAGCTCGTAATTGTTAATAATTGTGGCATTATGCCCATTATGTACGTATTTCAATTGCGAATTAAAACTGCTAATGCACTTTGTCACTTTCACACTACTTGTATGACTGTGTACTTTAGTACGAAAAGTGGGAATAAAAGCAAAATAAGGAAAACGCTCAAAATTTACTTGTGTTGATCGAGTTTTGTCTTACTGAGAAATCGGTAAGCTTTATTTTGTCCACTTGACAACACACGAACAAAAGTGAAGACAGACAGACAGACAGACAGACAGACAGACAGACAGACAGACAGACAGACAGACAGACAGACAGACAGAAACTTTATTCAGGTCCTGAGGACTGGCGCTGTGACGCCTCCTTTAATGGGCAATCTGGTTAACGAAATGTGGTTAACGAGTGGCCAGCGGACCTGCAAGTACGCCTGCAAGAGAGCACGAACACGTCCCGCTTGCGTGCGAAGTGGGAAATGAGGGCTTCCACACCAACGCTACTCCTCTCGGCTTCGCGTCCTTTCCCCTTTCTGATGACTTCACCAGTGACGTAATGAAAGGAACGTTTTGTTTGTGAATTACTTCTAGTTGGATACCCGACAGCCGCCAGTCTTGGAAGCGGGGCTACGATAGCAGAACAGCCTGCGTCTGTGCGTCCCGTGGGAGGTACAGTTAGTTTCCACCTCCTGGCCTAGCGTAAACTATACTACCTCCTCTCAAGCGGCTACCTTTTTTTTTTTTTTTTCGAAAGTCTGCCTCATTGCGGTCATGTGAAAATTCCCCTAATGCTCCCGTTTTATTTTCTTTTTGTCGTCGGCTGATGAGAATAACAAAAAATTGACGAGCGCGCGCGCCTAGCGTGCACAAGCCAGCCTCCTCCGACGCCGCTTCACCCTCGTACTCCATGCTCTGGTAACAATACCCAGCGTGATCCTGTTTCGTTTTGATGGCTGGGCTTCAACATTGTCACGTGACGCTCCCTCCTATTCTTTTCTTCCTCCATGGGGAGGGCCGCTGACAGCTTGACGAAAGCCGTCGACCATAAGGCTCACGTGGAGAAACTGTATGGACGCGATTCTCAGTGATGTTTTTACCAAGAAAGTGTTTTATGCCGAGATCCGCCAAGACTTCACTGACGCATTTCTGTAACGGATATGACGTTGGTAAAATGCACATTCTTGAGTTTAACGTTGCTTCTAGATGGCGCCACGACTAATCGTATCATCTGCATATACATACTTCAGTGCTATCAAATTAAGAGGGAATTGTCGTTGACCTTCTATCGCAGCTGATTCATCGCGGCCGTGCGCCCGCGTAGGAGCATGCACGAATACAGCACGCACTAGCGGACGACAAAGAAAAAACTAGAAGAAAAAGTTCTGTCGCAGGGAATCGAACCCACGCCCCCTCGGTCCGAGACGGTAAGCGCCCGGCGCTTAGCCCCTACGCTACCGAGGCACATGCAAGAGGCTCGACAAACGCTCCTTATACCTCTCACCAGAGTTGTACGCGTTACCGAAAAAAGTAACTAATACGGTACTTGTTACGCTAACAAAAAAGGAACGCGTTACCGCCCTACGTTACCTCTTAAAAAAGGTAACGCGTTACCGTTACAGTTACCCTAAAATTTAATGTAAGAATTACTTCTGCCATTACTCTATGGTCAGAAATTTTATTCCCCGCATTTCCACAGTAGAAACCGCAAATAACCGTTTTACAAAGCTGATATTTATAATTCACACAAAACTTCCATCCAAACGACAATGTTTGCGCGAAGTACCGATTTAACGAGAATAGGTTGCACAAATGTGTCGTAACATGGCAACAGTAGCGTAGCCAGAAATTTTTTTCGGGGGTGGAGCGGGGGGCGTTTAGCCATAGTTTATGTAGGGTTGTGTGTTTCGTTTGTATGTGTGCCTGTACATATACACGCAGAAAATTGAAAGATTTCGGGGGGGGGGGGGAGCAGGGTTGAACCTCCAACTCCTGCCCCCCCTGCCGGCAGCGCCAGTGCTTGGCAATAGGGAGTGACCTAAAGTCACCTGTACAGTTACATGTGATGACTACTAACCTCTGTGGCACATGGTAAATTCATTTTCTCAGTGTGACGTCAAACACAAAATTAGATTTTATCATCAACGCCCTCCTTAAAGGAAACACCACCATCTCAACAAATTATACAGTAATTCTGACGGTGCGCTTCTACTAACAAGACAGATGATCAAATAGTCATAAAGAAATGCTTAAACGGCTCAGTTTTGAGGAAAAAATATTTGCACACATATGCATTTTTCCCCTTTAAAAATCTAATAATAATAATATCTGGGGTTTAACGTCCCAAAACCAAGATATGATTATGAGAGACGCCGTAGTGGAGGACTCCGGAAATTTCGACCACCTGGGGTTCTTTAACGTGCACCTAAGTCTATGTACACGGGCCTCAAACATTTTCGCCTCCACCGAAAATGCAGCCGCCGCGGCCGGGATTCGATCCCGCGACCTTCGGGTCAGCAGTCGAGCGCCATAACCACTAGATCACCGTGGCGGGGCCCCTTTAAAAATCTGTATACTTGCCTCAAAAATAGCGAGCGTTTATGTGAAGGTGTTCAAGGTCAGCCTCGTTCGCTGAAAAATTGGGTAACTATAGAAGCCTGTAACCTCAGTTGGCGATAGAAAGAAGCAAATTTAATTTTGAAAAGAAAGTTGATAACCATCGTTAGATTATTGCAAGGAGAATTTTCTAATAACTACACCTTCTCGTAGAAATAAATCAATAGCTGCATTTCAAAGCTGTCATCGTACAGATTGCCTCTATTCTTAATGAATACGTCCGCACCTACACTAAATAGGCTCTCGAAGGACTCATTGGATGATACTCTTAACGCCTGATGAATGAAAATAGCGCGAAAAAACGCAGGACAAGGCGAAGAAGGCTACAGCACATGTGCTGTAGCTTTCTTCGTCTCGTCCTACGTTTTTTCTCGCTATTTTCATTCATCATGAATTACCAACTCGCCCAATAGTATATTCTTAACCCCTGGCGGGCCGGCATGAGTACGCCGCTGCGACAATAGAACGTCAAGGCGAACTCTGCAATAGCTGCGCCATGAGATTTTGTCTAAACTTCCGGGATAATTAAAAAAAAAAGTAACGAGTTAACGTGACACCTCACGTTACCAAAAAATGCTAACGTAAGTACGCTACCCGTTTACAGTTCCTAAATAGTAACGAGTACATTACTAAGTTACCGAAAAAAAGTAACACGTTACCGGTAACGCCGTTACTTGTAACGCGTTACCGCCACACTGCCTCACACATTCTCTCTCGACGGCGCTCTTGTATGGCGGGGCGGGGCTGTGCAGCCGTCTGAGAGCGGTGAAGTACTGCGTCTTGACACTAACGAGCGCCGTTAAGGACGCGGTTCGGCGACGACGCACTAGAGCCGTTTCGATGCCAGCGAATTAACGCTGGCCGCGCTGGTGTCGAGGAGGCGCCCTAGACGCCATTTTTGCCATACACGTCCGCGTTAGCGTGTGATGGGCTCGTTGTCAGAGTAGTGGAGTTTCCGTATGCACCAACGCGTTTCTCCGCCACCTACTGCTTCGAGCAACGTTACTAGAATAAACTTCGTTTCAAAGCTCCGCCGGAGAGGCGGACCACGTGGCGGTCGCGAGAACTAGTGGCGCTGTAGTCAAGTCTGCCGCCGCGCCCTGCGATAGGCCGGTGTGCGCCACGTGATCTTTTCGCCTTCGCGCCCCGCCCAAGGGTCCAGCGGCGGCAGCGCTGTGCCGGCGATAGGTACGGATCACTGTGTTTTCTAGCGTGGAGTGTGGCGATTTTAGCAAGTAGAGAGTACTTCACGCGCCTCTGTCGCATTGTTGTTGCAAACTAGAAGCGTATATGTACCTGAAGTTGAGTGGACGCAGGAATTCCGCGTTTGAATTTAATGTTTAGAGCGTGACGTGCTAGTACGTCGGGTCTCTATGCCCTTCGGTTGCCTCCCCGCGCGGAGGACAGAAAAAAGTTTTTCTTTTTTTTTTTGTTCCTCGCGGTGACAAAAATATAAGCTGAAGGAAGGCCTAGCAAAATCAGTCGCAAGAAATTTGCGCCCACAGAAAACACCGGGAAATGCGAAGTAAGTTATTTTGTAATGGTTATACTTCAAGCAGCCTTTTGCCTGGCCGGCGTGCTTTGTTCGTGCATATGCATGAGCATTCTTTATGCCGTAGATTTGTGCGCAGTAGTCAATGGAGAGTCACGCCCCGTGTCTCTAACAATAAATTGCTCGGAACCCAATAAAGCTGCCTTTGTTTTTTCTCACCGAAGTGGCTTCAACACTACAAGCTCACAGGGAAATGAGCATTTGGGATTAGTTTTTTTACCACACCTTGCCGTGTTTTCCGCACTGTTGTGTGCGAGATCGATTAAGACGTCTTTGTTGAAGCATTCCGCGTGACGTTTTCCCTAGAGGACCAGAATGCTATTCACATGTTTCGAATAAATAATATTGCAAGACGCTGGGAGAAAAGACTGAAACCATATATGCCATATATGCCCATATATTTTAGGGCCTGTACGTGTATACATACCCCAAATTTATTTGAAATTACATTGGGTAACATTGCAACGTACCTTTATATCTGCGGGACACGGAGGCAGCGGGGGTAGTAAAAGGGGGACGGCTTTGGATAAGTGCACATTGTTAAAAACAGTTTAACATTAAAATGGGCGAGGCACTAGTGGGCATGCTACATTTCCTAGATCTTGAAAGGTACTCAAGTTGCTGATATTCCTAAATGCAGTGCAACTGAATTTGAGGAATATCAGCCCTTCTCCTAAGGGAGGAATGCATGAGGAATATCCCCTCCTAAGTAAACTCTTAGAGTATAAATAAAATAAGCTTAGTTAAAAATACCGTGTAACCGTGGGAAGACTTCCCAACACTGACACAGTCAAACCAATAATAGCGCGTATTTTGCGCTCCGCAATACAAGAGCGCTAGGTGCTCGATGAAGTTTCCGAAAGTACCAGTACGCTGACTACCTGCCTATTTTATTCGAGCTAGAAACAAGCACTTTTAACTCACCCAAACACCACCTGTTCTTCAAGTTACGCTGAATGTCAAGATATGCAAAGAAAAAAAAATAAATGCCCTGCATGATTGCTGCTGTGGGGAACCCGCTCGGAACCTGCTTCGGAAACACACGCGTTTTATTTCAATATTTAACGTGCTCCGTGCTCGGTAAAGTTATTGTCCCTGTAGTTTGATAACTGATGAGCATCTTAAGCCACAAATATTAATAATTTAGCGGTTCAAGCGAGCACCCAGTTCGGTTTCAGGCGCCCGCAATGTGCACGGGAGCGAGCGGCGCGTCGTCTGCTATCGTTGCTCCTTGGACCCCTCGAGAGGGCGCGCGTGTAGTTGTCGCTACTTTATAAATATAGGGACCTTAGTCTTTCTTAGGGTGCCTCGATGCGCGCGCCCTCTGAGCGCGCGGTCATCGAGGCACCCTAGTCTTTCTCCCGCGACCGGCGCTTGTTGCAATCGGCGCCGATGACGTGCAAGCGCACGTGCGTTACAAAGACTGGTACGGTGTCTCGTCATTTTTGAGACTGTTTTTGACCATGTGTAATGTCTTGGGAAGACACGTGTGTCATGTGCGAAGAGTAGCGAAGAGGAACGATTGGTCCTACGGTGCGGTATACCGACTTGCTCTCTGTGGGGCTATAAGAGCGGCTACCAGAACGACTACTCCGCTTCACGCCACTTCTTCGGACTTCCAACAGAACCTAACTAATTGAAAACGCGGTAGCAAGCTTCATTGAAGAAATAGCGCTGATAAGAGACGGACCACAGAAAAAGGACGGGACGCTCGCTGCTGACAACCGAAGAGTACCAAGGACGATTCAGTTGTGAGTAGCGCACGTCCCGTTATTTTCTGTGGCCCCTGTCTTATCAGCGCTATGGCTTCAATGAACGTAACAAACGAACTAGCCCAAAAGTCTGTTCTCTTGGGAGCAAGTTTTTCATCGCAAAGACAGAAAACTTACTGCCAAATGGAAAGACTGTGATGTTCATTTTGAAAATAATGACATTGTAAACCATTACCGCCATGTTGTTGCCGTGTAACCTACGCTGGGGCCTAGGCCATGCTGTATGAATAGGCGCACGCCAGACACGAGAGACCACGCTACGCCGTGGCACCTGTAGCATCTCATAAGCAAGTGCCGGATTATTATTTGATAATTCGCAAGGGGACGCAGCCCAAGTTTGCCGGACAACTATATAATGTACGCTGCACCTCCCTTCACTGTAAGCAAAAAAGAGCCGAGATGGGAGTAAATGGACTTGTCCTCTAGCGCACGCCCCGATGGGGGTTTTATATACTCCGTCCAGGGGAGTAAAAAATTTACCCCCCTTAAGGACGGAGGTTTTGAATGGACTGAGGGGAGTATTTGTTTACATCCATAGGGGAGCTTTTCCAGGTAAGTATGGGAGTAAATTTTTATAACCATCGAAAAAAAAATGCTTTTCGCTGTTGCACCTTGCGCTAGAGAATCTAATTAAATTAGCATCGACACACGCAAACTCGATCACACGTACACAAACATGCACACAACATTCGCAAAGTAATACAACGCTCACACTGACAACCGCTCGCCACCCGCGCTTCACAACCATACTTTGGTCACCGAGTATATATAGGCACCACATCTTGACCTCCAATGTAGCTCAGATGGGACACTTCTTTTCCGTGTAATTAAGCAACAGGCATTCATGGCGTACGTGTAAATTTGCGGTGGGCTTATAGATACCACTGAGGCACACCTATCTTTTACTATAAACCCGCCTAACATTCAACGCCTTTTTAATTAGCGAATTTTGATTATCAGCTGGCACTCTGTCGCATGGGAGGTATCCGCCTTAGCAGTACTGTGCGTGAGTCTGTAAAATGCACATAATCGTACACAAACCACGAGCGGCCGTGCCCGAACGCTTCAGCGGCACACGTTCACGAGCAACACCGGCGAAGAAACGCGTCGCGTTGTGGCCGACGGCGTCGCTAGGCCTCTCCCAGGAGTACGGCACGGCTATACGATGAACGACAGCTCGCGATCACAAAATGTTTGCTGCTGTACAGTTTTCGTCGCCGTTATTTTACACACACACTGCCGCTATGCGAGTCCGCTATCCGCGTTAAGCTACGGAGCGATGCACTTACAACGAACGAGACGGCTCGTAGTCGTGGTTCCTGTGGCTCACAGTGCATCGGCGGTCGCATGCTGGTTCAATCTGTCTCGTATCGGCGCTCGCCTTCTCGCTACACGTTTGACAGCGGTGGTTGCATGGCGCAAAAGAGACAATTTAAACTTATTCATTCCAGCAGCTTTTATTTTCTGTGAAACCTCTTTGCTTCACCGGCGGCCTGTGCGAGCTCGTAGAACTCACCACGGCAACCGGTGTGGCGGTGCGAGTTCGCTACGCCGCCGGCTTGGTACCGACGACGTAGCGAAGCCTTCTTACCGCTTAGAAGTTGCAGCCGGTGAAACATCGGTTCGGTGCCACTCCGAGAAGCAAGCGTTGCCGGTGGTCGGGGCGAGCGCGTCGCCGGCGCAGCTCTCACACCAGCCGCCGGCCGGCTTGATGCCGACAACGCAGCGAAGCCTACTTCTTACTGCTTCGAAGTTGTAGCCGGTGAAACTCCAGAAACAACCCGCTGACGATCGCAACAGTTTACTTTTGTTACCGATGAAATTATTCTTCGCAGTTCTTCGTAACTCGGCACGCTGAAGCGAGGTATCCGTGGCGTGTCAAAGGCTTGCACTCGTGTGCATGGGCATTGGCGCTTGACGGGAGAATAAACACGGGACAGCCAGCTCGATGTGTTCGCGGTTCAGTGGAGAAAATAGTCCTACACACCAACCGGCCGTTGCAAATCCTCGCTGCACTGATAATTTCGTTGTCTGTCGACAAATGCTCACACGGCGACCCACACAAGGCACTGGAGCTTCACACCGGTGTGCTAAACAGATGCCCGTACACACACGCACATTCACACACGCACGCACGTCACGACCAAAAATTGTTTTTAAAACTCCCATACGGAGTTTCTAACCACGTGATCTAAAACTCCGTGGGGAGTTTAACAAGGTCATGTCGTTCATAAACTCCTTCATTAAGCAAGGGGCGTTTTACGACGACATGTGCCGACTTCGCTCCGCTACCACGGAGTAAATGATTGGGGCATGGGGGTTTTAGGGGCTCATATGCTGGAAAAGCTCCCATCTCGGCTAATTTTTGTTTACAGTGTTTCCTAGCGAAGACGCGTTGCTCAACACTGCATCTCAAATATGTTTCGAGATCTATGTCTCAAGGCCAACAGAAATCAAGCTTTGAGCGGCCCTGCCCTCGCCACCGTCGCACTTAGCCCCACACAAGGTCGCTTATTGTCAACGCCTGGCTGGCTGACGGCAGTCCGCCGTCTCGACAAAAAAACGTCGGGGCGGACTTTGCAAAGCCGGCCCCGACGCAGGAAAGTTTCGCCTACGAGACGAAGGGCTTTTAGGCAATTGAATAAAAAAGTATTGATAAGTTCCAATAAAACTGGAAGTCACACAATAATGTCAACTAAAGGAGCGGCCCGCGTCGTTGCTCTAAAAGGGTGGGCTTTCACAGGACCCTAATGAGTTCTGTGTCTGTCTTTCTGTAAGCGTGCTACCCCTTACAGTTCCGAAATGAAGGCGAGCGCGTTACTAAGTTACCGAAATAATGGACGGGTGTCCGAGAACATGGACGATGTACGACATTAATGACGATATGTTCCAGATAAAATCCTGGTTGTGCAGCGGCCCCTTCCAACGGTGTGCACATTTTTAGTGCAGAGATGACAAAGGAACCATTTCTAAAATAATTATGAACACAAAAAGAAGAAGAAATGCCTAATGTGGTACTAATTTTTTTATGCTTCACATTGTTCACATTAACTTCCAAATTTTAAACTACGATTTCATGCCCTATCCCCCAAAAAGGGTATGTGACATAGTGTTGAAGGAAAAACAAACAAACAAAGGTAACGTTCGGTAACACATTAATTTCATTATTCTAATTTCTAGGTAGTAGGTAGGATGAGAAGTCTAGGCTGAACGTACAAATAATTATTGCACTCGTTCTTTTTTATGCTTGCTTGCCTTTTTTGTGTAATCATTAGGTGTAACTTTAAAAATTCATATCAACAATTCTTGGCCAATCCCCCAGTGTGGGTATGAGCTCATGTGTAGAGGCACATAATCATCATCGTCATGGTGCGCGTGAGGGGCGCG
The DNA here is from genome assembly GCF_013339695.2 of Rhipicephalus sanguineus. NCBI lineage: Eukaryota > Metazoa > Arthropoda > Arachnida > Ixodida > Ixodidae > Rhipicephalus > Rhipicephalus sanguineus. The sequence continues at coordinate 92,755,636 of NC_051184.2, read as the reverse complement.
CTCGTTCCAGACAATTCTTTTGTTGCCACGAGGGAATTACTTCTGCCTCATATAAGCAAACAAGAGGTGTTCCGCAAGGATCAGTTTTGTCACCTCTTTTATTTAATATCTTATTATCATCAATTCCAGTTCATAAAAATGTTCCTCTTTACGTCTACGCTGATGATATTGCTTTTTTCTCGTCATCCCGAGATATTAATACTCTGTATCAAATCTTACAGTCGTACTTGAGTGAGCTTGAGGTATGGCTTGACGGGCTGTCTTTTTCGCTTAATGTTAGCAATGTGCTCTGCTGGTATTTCCGCTATCCGTTCCCGTATTTCTTTCACTGCATTATCGAAATGAACCGATTCCACAAGTAGCGGCACTAAAATATCTAGGCATTCTTTACGTGGAAAAGTTAAATTGGCAGCAACAAATAGAATCAAACACCCGTAAAGCAGAAAGCGCCTTAGGATTGCTACGCCGGTTTTGCAATAAGAATTCAGGGATGCGCAGGGATACGTTACTTATAATATACAACTTTATGTACGCCCAATTCTGGAGTTGGTTGCGTTCTGTTTTCCGGAAGTGCAGAATACAAATTAAGACCTCTTATATTGTTAGAAAGGCAAGCTCTGCGGCTGTGTCTCGGACTACCTAGATGTGTTGCGAACAGCGTGCTTTATTTGGAAGCTCGAATCATTCCGCTTGATGCAAGATTTCGACAGCTGACCGTGCAAACATTTTTAAAACTCTACGATGCGCCCCTCTCCCGTTCACAGACACTTTTCATCAAATCTCCAGATTCTTTCTTTAGGCGCCCGTGGCCTCGTTATCAAAGACCCAAGTCATTTTCGTCGAGTCTCTGTTGTCTAATCTTCACGTTTCCCTTCAGCATTTAACTCCCCAAACCCTATGTTCGATGCCAGTTGACTTAATTTTCGATGACATTTTTCCAAAAAATGCTAAATTACTTCCAAAGCATGTTCTGGAGGGCCTCCTTCAAGACCATCTCAGTCATTTTCCTCATTATGTGGTAATTTCGACGGATGCAACGCAAAATCTTCAGAAGGCTGGAGTAGGCATTTTTTCTCATCAGCTTAATTGGTCTTTTGCGCTCCGTTTGCCTGACTTCACGCCAATTTATCTTGCAGAATTCCTGGCTATTACATTGGCTCTTCGGAAACTAAATTCTCAGCAATCAAAAGCTATTATTATTTCGGATGCTTTATCTGTCTGTACACATTTAACGTCCGCAAAGCAGTCTCCTCTTCTCAGGATATTTTGGTCTCTTGTACCGCGTAGCCTATCAGAAGTTCGGTTTCTTTGGGTCCCCGGGCATGCTGGAATTGCACTAAATGAAACCGCTGACTCGCTCGCTTCGGCATCGTTAAATTTCCCGGTGGTACTAGTAGCTCCACAGTTTTCTTTTATTACTGCTGAACGATTCAAACGCCTATTAATCTTAAAAATCAACGAAACATCGCTCCTACAATCTGAAGAATTTCGGCACTTGCAATTCACATGGAACACCGCAAACTGCCTTTCCCGTCAATGTGAGGTGACCCTAACAAGCTTTCGCTGTAGAGTTCCTCGGTTAAATTATTATCTCCACAAATCAGGATTTTCATTAACTAACCTATGTGCAGTTTGTAATGAACCGGAAACAATAGATCACTTTCTTCTCACATGCCGCCGTTTCGCCTCACTGCGCCGAATAATTCTTGAGAGACCGATTGGCATGCTCGGATTGGCAGTTGATACACCCACCCTTTTATCGTTTGGAGCCAATCAGTTGGGTGCGGGCCGCAGTGTTATTCTGTCAACGCTACATAAATTCATTCAGGCAACTGGAAGGATACGCTGCTAGTGGTACCGCCAGTTACATCCAATTCTTTGATCCCCTTCTTTATTTTTGCTAATTTGTTTTTATATTATGGTTTATCGAAAGCTTCTGCCCCTTTCACCTTTTTTTTTTTCTTTAAGGAATGTTATTATAGTTCTTATCTAATTTCTCTCCTTTTTATTTTTTAGCCAGCGTTGTGTAAACCATTTACATTATAAAGTACAGTGTGGCCAATCCCCCTTGTGGGTATGTGCCAAGATCTAGGCGACAAGACAAGACAAGACAAGGCCCGTGAGGACAGGCATTCCAGGCTGGGCGAACGGCGTTCCAGCCTGGCGAAGCTTCAGCTTGAGAGAGGGCCAGCTGTCCGCCAAGTTGAGCTAACCGGCGCGCCTGGTCTGACGGAGGCAAGACAACGATACGGTCAGCAGAAAGCGACGTCGTGCCCCGCTCCTGACACTGCAACCGAAGAGTGAGTGGAACAACCACCGAGTGTTCGGATTAAAGCGCCATTTTGATCTCGCGGTTCTGTCTCACAAAATAGCTTGGAGCATAGCGCAACGATAAATAGGGTCACAGAAAAAAATCAATAGACCGACGCGCCTTTGTGAGTTTGCTGTTTCTTCTATGTCATTAGACAGGTATAGTTTAGCGCGCTCAGATGAATACCGTGCTTAGAGGAATAGAGGGATCGAAATCCGCATGCGCAGTACGCTGAACGGCCCGTTGCGTTTATTGTAGGTATGCCATTTTACAGATTTAGCGTTACCATGTTTGCGTGGTTTACGTAGTGTACGTGGCGCTTTCGGAGATCCACATCAAACGGAAATTGGCGTTGCTGTTGAAGGATTTATTATTTATATATTTATTCATCTATCTTACCCCTCAAGGCCAAATGCATTACAGAGGGGAGTGGGAACAAAATACATACATACATACATACATACATACATACATACATACATACATACATACATACATACATACATACATACATACATACATACATACATACATACATACATCAAAATAAATACAGTGACTAATAATCACAATAAAGTAAAACAAACGTTTATTTAAACGGTGTTGGTTGGCGCTTCGCGAGAACGTTGATTGTGAGTTATTGATGCGATTTCAACGGGAAGGTGGTCCCGCTCGATCGCGGTGCGTGGTAAAAATGATTCGGAGAATGTTTTTGTGGTATGTGAGTTCCAGTTTCGGTTTCATAAAAAGTATTTTTGCCCTTAGGGGGCGCCACCTTGTACATATATGAGCGGCACTGTATGAAATAAACGAGTTCCTGCTTGGCTATCGGCTGCTGCTGTTCTTCCTCCCGGCCGGCGCTCCGGGCTCGTGCCCTTTGTTCTCCGGGCGTCACGTTCGACGTCCGATACCACATTTGGCGACGAGTTCTACGAATCCGCGTGCATCAAGAGATAAGGTGGGCATCCGGACTTCTTTATTGTGCTGTCGTCTCAGCACCCTTGCCTGATACCCCGCCACTACTGTATTTCGCACGTTCGACTTACACATTTCAGACTTTTCGTGCCGGTGTCAGTCACGAGGCCTACTCACGCTTGACGTCTCTCCTGAACTTCCTGCTCGACGCTCTCTTCGGCAAGCATGAACGCCGCTATCCCTCCGCCTCCGTTTCTCCAGTGCCCCGGCGTACCACCTATTCCATGGAGACAGTGGCGTCCTGTGTTGCAGGTATACATCGACGCCGCGGCCAGGGACGCCTCGCCGGAACACAAGAAGGCGCTGCTTTTGAACGCCTTAGGCGTCGAGGGACTGAACACTTATCTGCGTGCCGCCGAAGATGAGCAGCAGCCGGGAGCCGACCGGCCAACTCAGGAGGAGACGCCGAACGTGTACGACGCAGCCCTTGCGCTGCTCAGCCAACTTTTCGACCCTCAACCGGACGCGGCGTGTCTACGCGCCCGCTTCAAAGCCCTATGCCAGGGACCGGACGAGTCGGCGGTCCAATTCATTCACGAAGTACGCCGACTAGCCAGGCTGTGTGAATTCGGCGCGGCGAGCGACATCCTTGCTTACGACCAGATTGTCTCTGGCATCGCGTCGCCGCAGCTGAAAAGGACTTTTTACAAATTGGGCAAGGACTTCACCGTGCAGAAGGCGCTCGACATTGCCAAGGAGGAGGAGCGCGTCGAGCGAGCCTTGCTACAGTTATCCGGAGTTCAAGTCGACGCCGTGTCGTCGCATACAGTTCAAGATGGCGGCGCAACTCGCCGAATTCTTCAAAATGGCGGGCCAAATGGTGGCCGTCCTCCCCAAGCTTCGCCGCAAGATGGCGCCGGCGGGCGCCATCGTGCGGCGAAGCTTGGGGAGGACGGCCACCATTTGGCCCATTGGCACGGAGCCCCTTTATGATAACAGCGGTGGCAGTGCACTCCTTTTTGAGGCACGTGCAGGAGCTCTGCGTACATTGGCATACCGTCGCAGGTTCGACACATCTGTGGACGTGGCCCGGGCCATATGCCGAATATGCGGCGTTGAGGAGGAGACCACAGAACACCTCGTCCTCCGCTGCGCTGACCTGTGCCCGGGTCACGGAGAGGGCACCACTTTCCCGCTGGCACTGGGATTCCGAGGAGATACGGCGAACACAGCGGTGGCCAGAGCCGTCGACGTTACAAAACAGAGATTGGTGGAGTGGTGGCGCAGAACGCGCAGACAATGCCGACGCGCAGACAATGTAGACGTTCAGACAATGTCAATGTAGCCGGTCTGAAAGGAGACACTGGCTGGCTGTTGCAAACGTGACATTTCGTTATGTGTGTGTCTATGACATTTTTTTTCTTTCTTCTTTTTTTTTGGTTAAGGCACTTGACAGCTGCCTACCCGTTACAAAGGGCAGGACCACAATTCATCATCATCATCATCATCATCTGCGTGCACCTCCTCGCCCACCACTGCTGCGGACAACTCCTCTCCAGCTGCGCCGCCGGGTTGCGCGGGTGCCTGTTACCGCTGCGGATCGACGCGACATTGGGCCAACTCCGCCGCCTGCCCAGCCCAGAGCCGTATATTCCTTCGGAGAGTTCGGCGGAGGGGCGGAGCCAACAACCATCCAAATTTAGCGGCGGCGCGGCGCTGTCCGCCATTTTGTGCCGCGGCACTGTAAGCTCGCGTTGGCGTGCGCCCGCAACGCTCCGTCTCTGGCGTACCCTTTCTTCAGCGACCGCGCTGCAAGCCCCCATTGCGACGTCCGTGCAGGTCCACGATGTTCCACGCAGCCGACACGTGCACGATCAGCAGCAAAGACACACCAGGTCGGTCACAGAGGAAGCATAAATGCCGACAGCGACGTCACGGGTACAGCATCACGAGAAACCTCGGCACGAAATGGCGTCGGCGGCGCGGAAGCGCGCTGTTGCCAGACTGGCGGCGAGATCAAAAGAGCGCCGAACTCTCCCAAAGGGAATATACGGCTCTGGCCCAGCCAGGAGCCGGACGTGTTCGCGATGCGGACGTCGTGGACATTTCGCGCGGGTCTGCCGCTCTATTTCGTAGTCTCCGACCGGTCATCAGGGCACATCAACGGTGACCAATACAGTTACTGTCCTACAAGTGGACGAACCGGTCACCGCTAGCGGACTTCATCTTCCCGTACGGATCAATGGATCCATTTTCAACATGCTCATCGACACTGGAGCGGCTGTGTCGCTACTTAACGTCCAAGATTACAAGCGGTGCTTCCCGAACATCAAGCTTCTTCCATCAAACGTTATCCTGAAGAACTATTCGGAACAAGCCATCGTGAATTATGGATACTTCAAAGCTTCAGTTTCCTACAGCGGCAACGACGCCTCCATTACCTTTTACGTTACGGACAAAGGCAATTCACTACTGGGGTTAGATGCCATCCGAGCCCTGAAGATTATCATCGAGGGTGAGACTCTCTCCTGTTCCGTCGTCGCGCCATCGGCACTTCCCGTCAATGCAGCGTTGGAGCCTCATCGCCCCTTCACTCCAGAGTCCAGTCCTGCAGAGCATACATCTCTTCAGCATGGTCGTCGACAGGGCGTGCCAGCAGTGGCATCCGGGTTCCACCGGCGCCCGTGCCGGCTTCCTCGGCAAGGGACTGATGCCCCGACTCAACAAGAGGCTCTTGCAGTCATCGCAAGGGCGAGCTCATCGAACGGCAGTGCCCCTATTGTCCAGGTGAACATGTGTCGCGATGAATTTTTTCGCACTGCTCGTGAACGTGAATTGCCCCTGTCTAATGCCCCTCAGAATTCATTTTTCATACCTACTCAAGTGTTCTATAGTCAACGGTACATGCATGCCGGTCTTGCGAATGCTCATATTGTCATACTTGTTCTGACGTTTCTTGCAAGGGCAATGCTTCCTTTTCTTCTAATGCCAGTGTACTTGAGCCACAGGGCTCCTTCGCGGCACCATTTCAATGTCCGGCTGTGGTGCCCAGCCAAAATGCTTCTCTTTCGTCTCGTATGCCTTCAGTTGAGCCACAGAGCTCCTTAGCGGCACCGGTTCAAAGTCCGGCTGTGGTGCCCAGCCACCATACTTCTACTGAGTGCGTAGTGGAGCCACCGGGCTCCTTACAGACACCTTTCCAACGTTCGGCTGTGGTGTCCAGCCCCCATAATGTTTCTCCGTGCCCCGAGCACATTTCAGAGTCGCAGGACTCTTTACAGGCACTTTACGAATGCTCGACTGCCGTGCCCAGTCCTCATGCCACTCATTATTTTAACAATAATGGACATGACTCAGAGCCGTCAGGTTCCCATGCATCGCGTTGTCATTCTCCGTCCTCAGCCAACGCTGAAGGACGCTTAAGCGAGTCATCTGACTCTAGTTATTCCTCTACGCTCTCAGCTGTGCCTGAGCAGCGCGTAACTGAGCCAGTAGGCTCATCTGAAGATACAGAACTTACTGCTCCGCAAGGGAGCACTTCAGAACGAAATGCGCCTCGGAGTTCGAAACGGTTGCGTAAGAAACCGTCCAGGTTTAAGGACTTTGTGTCCTAAATTCTCTTTTTTCACTTACTTGTTGAACCCAGTGTGCCATACTTTTGCATTCTTGTGTATATGCTGTGCATCTCTTTATTGTATAATGGTTATCAGTTCTACCGCTTGGTACACTGGTATGCTGTGAACTCTTTGTTGTATTTTATTTGTATCAGTGTCTTCAGCTAGAGTACTTCGTGTACTTTGCTTTTGTTTCCTTCTCGTGCCGGTTCCTTTTCACCAATTGGACGTTACACCAAAAGAGGGGGGGATGTTAAGGTGTGTACTTTTAAGGTTGTATACGGTATATTTGTCATTAATCACTGTATAAGGATGTTAAAGCCCACATGTCCTTTTCATTCTAGGGGGGCATGATGTGGTATGTGAGTTCCAGTTTCGGTTTCATAAAAAGTATTTTTGCCCTTAGGGTGCGCCACCTTGTACATATATGCGCGGCACTGTATGAAATAAACGAGTTCCTGCTTGGCTACCGGCTGCTGCTGTTCTTCCTCCCGGCCGGCGCTCCGGGCGCCGTGCCCTTTGTTCTCCGGGCGTCGCGTTCGACGTCCGATACCACAGTTTTCATTTTACAGCGAAAGCTGTTATGAGATCATTTCACCGGCCGTTTTTGGCGCCGTAGTTGTTCGCCGCCGCCGCCGGTGTCCGTAACCACTATCGCTCGAAATAAGAAAAAAAAACGAAATAAGAAAAAAATTCTAGGATGGAACGGGGTTCGAACCTGGGCCCTCTGCGTGGGAGCCAGTGTTGTACCTCAGAGCCGTGCCGGTGCTTGGAACTGCCTTGCAAGAAGACGCTATACAAGCTTCATGTCCAGAAGGAACCACATTAACATATGTAGTTAGTATGGTAGAAGAGTGAAATAACAACCACGCCCCACACAACGCGAATTCTGTAACCAGGCGTCACACAATGCGAATTGCGCAACGAGTGGGCTGTTGGATGCTTCCAACCCATTACAAGGGGCTCTGAAATAATTCTTCATCGTCATCAGGCACAACACCAACAAAGTGCGCAAAATGCCTTACATGTTTTTAGCGGGTACCAGGGCTCTGCGTTGAATGACGAAAAATGTGGCTGTTTCCCTATGTCACAGAAATTACGGTGAGGTATGGCGTAGTGGGTTCCTCGCAAGTGCACTTGCATTGGTTGCCAAGGAAGCCCATAAGCCCATCATCCATTTCCTAAAGGTGTCGATAAAGTTCTTCCCCCCTCTCTCATTCTCACTTTCTGACGTCAACGTATGTTATATTGCATGGTGGGAAAGTGAAATAGCGACCGGGCGTCACACAATGCGAATTACGTAACTGGTGAGTTGTTTAAAGCTTCCAACCCATTACAAAAGGCTGAGCCACAATTCTTCATCGTCAACAGTCGTCACGTAAACAAAGTGCACATAATGCTTTACATATGTGTAGCTGGAACCTCGCTTCTGCGCACAATGATGAATAATGGCGTTGTAGGTGCTTCCCAACTTCACAAATATTGCGATTTGTAGCGTAGTGGATACCTTGCTAGTATACTCGTATGAGTAGCCCCAAGAGAGTTTGCAACGGGCTCTAGAAATGCCGCTCTTCCAGCTTTCGCTGTGACTGTGCTGCGCTTTCCGCGCAGGCCTGGCGTTTTTTTTTTTTTTTTCTGAAAATGGAACACCTACTTTATCGCGATTATCAATGCGGTGGGGTATGTACTGCGGTGCAAGAATGAATGTCGTGAAGAGCGGAATTATAATATATCTTATGAAACAAGTTCAAGCGGGCGATTTTTCGACGCGTACTTAAAGATGGAAGAGAAAGGGTGGCTGTCATGGCTGATATGCTAGCAATGCGATTGTAGTTAGAGTTAATGAAACAAGCCGAGTTATTCAGAACGAGTTCTAAGGCAGTGATTGATTTCGCTTCCATAGGGTCCCACACAATGGCAGCGTAGTCTAGCTTGGACGAATTAAGGTTTTGTTAAGTATTAGTTTAACGGAAGAGGAAACGGCAGAAGAGTTGCGGCGTAGATATCCTAGCTTGCGATTCACTTCGTTCGCAGCCAATTTACTTCGTTCGCAGCAAATTGTTATTGTTGTTGCAGTTTAATGTCCCAAAACCACCATATGATTATTAGGGACGCCGTAGTGGTGGGCTCCGGAAATTTTGAGCACCTGGGATTCTTTACCGTGCACCTAAATACAAGTACACGGCCACGAGCATTTTCGCCTCCATCAAAAATGCGGCCGCCGCGGCCGGGATTTGATCCCGCGACCTTCGGGTCAGCAGTTAGCACCATAACCACTAGACCACCGTGACGGGGTCGTTCACAGCAAATGACTGTGTTAAATGGTTTCGCTTGCCTTCAGGCAGCTTCGACGACCGAGTATTACGGATAACTTAGCGGAGTTCTTGATGACATTTTCCATTTCGGACGTTCGTAGGCCTCCTAACAAGAAGATCGGTGAAAACACATCTGCAACATATAGTTTTCGCTTTTGGTGCGTTGCTTCATGTTTACTTCTATTCAATATTGCTAAAAAAGTAGTGATCTTAGAGTCTTTTACCAAATTACGGAAATACGGTACGCAAATACGGTACGCAAATACGGTAAAGCAGTACGGTAGCGCTCCTCCTTTCGCGGTCGTCGTGCTTTTCCCAGTGATAGCACCCCAACATCACAATAGCTTTTTCAAGAATTACTGTGGGGTTTTCATGCCTCATTGTTACCTGTCAACGTATACGCATTACATACTGTATGTAGCTTGAGGATATTTGAAATAAATCAATAAAGGAACACTGAAGAGCAAAGCGGTTTTTCTCGTATTAGTAATGTACTCTTTCACGATACCAAAAACACCACGCTCGCTGCGAGAAGACGCTTAGTAAGCGAGAAAACGCGCAAAAACAAAATGTGGGTGGCGACGCCACCTTCAAGTTTCCGCACCATTCGCCGTGACGTCAAATGTTTTACGGCGCATACTAGGTACTACGTAGTTCATAATCGGTAAAAAATGAAGTGCATTGTCCTCTGAGGGGGCCACAGATTTACCATACCGAGTTTGGGGTAATTTTGTTGAACCAATGGCGCCAAAATACGATAAATACACATTAAAACGCGGTTTTCGCATCCTCCTTGGTTGAACGCAGAAACATTTTTAGCTATTGACGCGCGCGACGAAAAGTTATTCAACTTACAAATTCAAAGAGCACGCGATTGAATTTGGCATACATTTGAGCATTTCACTCAACCACTCTGTACGCTGGTTCCACTCAAAACGCGACTTACACATTGCGCCACAGGGACACTTTTGCGCATTGTGCCCCTGCTACTAACGCCGCCGCTGGAATTTTTGACGCAGTAGGTACCAAGAGGGTGCGGTAACCCTGACAGCTGAAAACTACGCCGACTTCAGGCTGAGAGTACAGTGAAATCGGGAGTTATTCTAAGTGCGGCTAATAATACTCATTTACTGGATTAGAGAGACGCCACCGGCGTACATCAGCCTTCGAATCAATTGACTTAGCTCATTTCGACTGAATACGCGAAGTTGCTGTGCGCGTTCAAATGATTGCGAGAAAACTGCCCTGAACAAGTTTCAATGCACGCATCGCTCACAGTCTGCACGGCATTAAAGGGCCCCTAAACCACGCAGAGGTCGAAATTTAGTTGTGGCGTTGCAGTTGTGCACGAGTCTACTGCGAACGCTGGCGGAGTTGCACGCGCTTTGTGGTTTCGCTCTTTCCTTCGCTAGGCTGCGTTCGTCGGCTCGTCTATTCCACCTCTCCGAGTGCCCTTCCTCAGCGTCCGAGGTGAAAACGCAAGAAAGCGCGGGCATCTGCTAGCAGAAAACAGGTTCTTGTTCGCCCATTGACAGCGTCTCTTGCTCGAGACGTCACCTAATCATACAGGTGACGTCATGACGACTGTTGTCCATGAAGAAAAGGCACGGAGAGGAGCACGCGAGCGTCTGTTGGTGGTTTAGGGGCCCTTTAAGCGTTCAGTGTTGGCCTCGTGACGTCACTTATTTTCGTGCAGGCACACCAAGGCGTAAGTGGATGTCGTCTTTGACGAGATTGAAGACCAGGTGATGCGCCTCGGCGTGTCCACGTTGAGGCGAGCCACTGCACTGGTTACGGGAAACGAAGTGGCAACAAGTCACTGGCGGCTTGCTTTTCGTTTCCCCGGAGCCAGAAATGTCTACTGCGTGGAGGGGCTGCACGCTGCTGATGGAAGCCTGCAGGTCACGTCTAGACTGGTCGGCGTGCTTCGTTTCAACGAGACGCCCGCGAAGAGGGTGAGTTGTGTTCCGCCTATAACGAATTGAATGCACTGCGCTGTGTAGATGAGGAGCACTATATTTGCAGGTTGTATGAGAACCTAAGAATGAACAATGGTGACCGTGAAAAGGAAAGCGAGCCGCAGTATTCATTCGGCATATTTTAACGCGAAAGTGCTTTATGCCGGGGCCTACCACCACTTTAGTACCGTATTTCCGTCATGCATATGACCTTGATAAAATTAATGCTAACGAATTAGAAATAAAAAAAAGCTATAAGAAAAATTACACCATTTCCCGCTAAAGGGGACCATGAGGCGATGCGAAGCCGGAGCACTTGCACGATCGCGTTCCGTTGGCGTTCGTTGGGCGTGCTACCGACCTCGGGCATGCGACCGACCTCTCGTCGTGGAACGCGACGAGGAACACTACGCGCGTCGTGTCTTCCCTCTAGCCTGGCCGTTAATTCGAGGACGTCGCGGCTAGGCACGGCCTGGACGCCACAACCGGCAGCCTGAAGGCCACCCACAACGCTGCTTTTTCATTTTTTAAATATTTTTTTTACCTTTTTGGCCTTCTCAAAAATAGTTTTTCACCACCACCACCACAGGGCGAGCGGGGAACGCGATCGACATAAAGTCCCTGAAAAAAAACTCGACAGGCGCGCGAGAGGGGGCAGCGTAGGAGAGGAGAGAAAGGGGAAGGGGACGCGCATGCGCTTGCGCTCGTCGCGGCGTTGCGCAGGAGAGAATTTCGGCATGTCGAGCCCGCATTTCAGACGAGTCAACCGAAGCAAGCGCTGGACTGAACGCGCGCAGCGCTCTACCACTTGAAGGAGAGGAGACTAGAGGAGGAGAGTAGCGCATGCGCCACGAGAGCAGAAGCGACAACGCAGGAGAAGCGCAAGCAGGTGCTGAGTGCGGACGCCAACGCCGTGGGACATACCCCCCGAGCAAGAGATGCTTCGCATCTAAAACATTACCGGTCGCGATTCGAACCTAGGACTTCTTAAAGGGCCCCTCACCAGGTTTGAAAATTTTGAGCTAACGAGCGCACTGCATACACTGGGCGTTCACGATCACGTCTGCCACAATTTGCAACGCTACGCGCCGCGGAAATGGGTCAAATTTCAAGGTGAACGCTGCTTGCCCTTCCTCTCGCGGGCGCGCGCTTTAGAGAATGAGGGGATGTCGTACATGAGAAAATGGCCCTACGTAGATAGTAGTGCTGTGACGTCGCTCCTCTACGTAGACGACTGTGCTCTGACGTCGCCAACAGTAGCACGTGACACTGCGATAATTATTTGACACGATATGTGTAGTTTGTGTAATTTGTTGCTTGAATAGATTAATAAAACTTGAGAGAAATAATGAGACACACAAAGGGAATGTGTGCGTCTTTTTCTTTTTTTTTCTTGAATTGCAGCGATATGCGGGGCTCATGTGCCTCCCTTTCCCATGCGTTCGTGTCCCTGCGGTTAGCGCATCGAGCAGACGCCAGCCCTGGAAACGAAAGTAATTTTCTGGCGCGTTCGAGCACTCATTATGCTCATTTATTATACCGCGTCCAAGTAAACGTTAATGCGGCACTGGCTCATGATACCGCCACTCTCGTGCCCGTACAAATGTCTCAACTTTCATGCCCCTCCCGCAGAAACAGGCAGTACACCACAGAGAACGCCGACAAAACGCCCACGGCCGTTACATAAAAAAAATCACGCCATATCCACGGAATGAATGATGATAAGTGGGCGAAGCTCGAGAGGGGGAGATCATCGGTAAACCGTAACTCTTCCGTGAAAGGTAGCCCATTACATCATTAGAAAGACGTAAGACGGTGCGTATATTATACAAAATCAACTTTTATTTTGTTCTTGTTCGTTTGTTGTTCCGTTTACTTGTTTGTTCTTTTCATTTCGTCGTTGTCATGGCGGCTGGATTGCGAGGTCCCTTCATTATGACGGCTTTAGGTCCGTGAAATGAAGCGAGAGAGGTTCTTGTACTGGCTGCAGTGGGAAGTTTGCAAACACTAAGTCTATGCACGTCCCTCGGATCGTGGTAGGTTGCATATGGATACATCTGAGTGCGTATTTGGAAAGCATGCGCTGCACGATCCAGTCATTGGCAATGAGGTCCACGTTGGAGTCCCCAACCAGCACAAACGGACGGTTCTTGTACTTGTTGCCGTAGTCACGTAACGCAGCGTCTATAAACGACTTGACGTCCCCGATAGACAGGTTGGGTGCGAGGTACACGGTCATGACGGCTACTAGCAGACGGCGACTGAATCGGTGGACCGGTGTTTCGACGCGTGGTGGCGATTCCGGGCTCGATTGCCGGCTCCGCGATGGAGTGCCAAGCATGAAGCTTACCCCGCACCTCCACCAGTGTAACGACGTGGGATCGACGAGGAGCACGGAGCACGACAAACAAACACCGCTTTATCGATAAGAGAAAGAACTGCAACGTCGTCTTCGTCCCTGCGCTGGGCCAAGAACACTCGCGCTGCTTCGTTGCCATCACCACTGGCACATACGCGCGGCATAGGCGGTCACGTACGAGCTAGGAGGGACAGACCCACGGCTTTAGGAGCTTCGCCCCTAAAAGGTAGCGGCCGTGCAACGCCGCTCGCGTGCTCGGGCTGGCTCGGGCACGTCATGCGCTCGTGACCATGCATACGCATGACGCGTTCATGCGTATGTGTCAAGTGAAGAGGGAATGAAGGGATTTGGCTTGCTAAGCTACACGGGGCCAGTGGCAAGGGTTTGAAACTCACCTCCTCGCATCATGGTTTCGCGCCGCTACAAATTATTGTTTTTCTCAGCTCGTAATGAACCGATTTGAAAAATTCTTGCGCCATACAGCTCTTCATTCGGCACACAACAACTTCCAGCGTCTAACTAAAATTTGCTATGTGGCCTGGTGAGGGCCCTTTAAGAGGCCGCGACGAAAAACACCCGGCACTCTGCCGCCCAAGCAACCGAGGCAGATGGGCGCTACACTACAAACGAGCCTTATATCTCTTACACATTCGTTCTCGCATGGTGGTCTCTGTTGGTGAAGCTAGACGGGGCGGTGCCGCTGTCTGTGAGCGGTGGAGTGAAGTAATACTGCATGACAACTTACTAGCGCCGATAGAGAGCCATTCGGCGACGACGAACTTAAAGAATGGCCTTCGAGATCGCTCGCCGGCGCGCAATCTTTGAGGCCATGATTGAAGCGTCTCGATATGGCAAAAAGCACTGGCCGCACTAGCATCGGGGTGTAGACGAAGTTACGTTCTTTGCGTTTCGCTTCGGGTTCGCGTGTGACGGCTTGTTGCCGGAGTAGTGCAGCTTCCCATGCACCAACGGTGTTTGCCCGTCCATTGCTGCTAGTGCGATTGTACGGACTAATAAAACTGCTGCAGTAAGCGCTGCAGAAAGCCAACGAGGAGGAGGAGGAGGATAGGTTGAGGCAAGGAAAAGGCGCAACTTCTGCAACCCCTAATTGGAGCACGGCTCAGCGCCTGTAGGTGGAAAGGGGATAAAGATGAGAAGAGGGAGGAGAAGGAGAGGAGGAATGCTGTCCATGACCGAGGACGCGGCGGGCGGCTACTGTAGCTGGTGGCCAGCTAGTGTCCTCAAGGCCAACGATGTTGACGGGCGAATGTTGTGCCTTGGTGGAGCGGAAGGCCAGCGGGACGTGGAACGCCTTCGCGCGTTCGCGGCTCAAGCTACGAGCCTCTGCCTCTCTTGTTTCTGAAGCACACTGTGGTAACCTACGCATGTGCTGAGCACACGCATAGGTTACCCTATTACTCAGGAGTGCACAGTGTGTTCTCACCTTAATTGACGACGGCTTCAAGAAGTGCATATCGAGCACCAGTGGTTTATCGTGTGCTTGCTGATGTCATCTTTCCGCGGGACAAATGATACGCTGCGGCCAGGTATATGTTAAAGACTTCAGCTACCACATTGGTTGATTGATGATCATGGGCGTTAGTCGTCGCGATGGAAATATGCCACTAGGCGTCAACGTGGTTGCATCCACGTCAAACGGTGCTATTCCTGCCAGACACCAATAGACATTGTACAAGCTCTCGTGTGTCACTACACAATAAGCCCTACTGTGAAGACTCGTTTCAGTTTAGTGTTATACCGATTCCTTTGACGGAGGCGTCAGCCATGCTTATTTTAAAGCACTGAATGAGGTAAATGATAGGGATTCTGCCAGAACAAGAAATTCGATCAAGAATCTAGCAACGCATGAAACTTCATAGTGCGTTTACACACGTTGTTTTGTGCATGTTATACGCGTATTACACATGTGATTACGTGTCGTGAGATCGCCACATATTCCTTGTGAAATTTCTGAAGTGTTTTACCGAGCATAGTGTCCACTTGTGCTCGTTGGTATTACATTGTGAAGGGAACAGCACAGATACCGACGAGGACGAAGAAACAATACGCTTATTTTAAACAAAATCTTTATTTTTCACTCGAGGAGCTACTTACAGTGAAAACAAGACCCCACCAGCGCACAGATTCTTCTCATGTCGCCATCGGCCTGGGATTTTGATCTCAAAAGGTTAGCTCTTATTCACACTAGGGTACTGATGGGCAGACTGACCCGCACGAGATACGGCCGCTGCCTCGATTTGTCTTGTATGAGTTTACTTACATAGAGAAATAAATCTTGCATTCATCGAAAAAAAGTTTGCACCACAGTCGCGACAGTGCACACCATGATGACCTTGACTCGCGCAATTCACATTGTAGTAGCGCTATTCTAGCCGATCGTTGCTACATCGGCCAGTTTGGGCAATATATACTTTACCACAGGAGATAGGTATGTGGTGCATGACACGCTGGGTGAATTCTGTAAAGCGCCCTCTGTGCTAAGTCTTAAATTCCGTTTTTCGTCATTACTCTTGCAAATCATTATATAGGGGCCCTGCAACACTCCTGCATGTAATCGTCGAATGGCTTCACTAAAGGAGATCATCTGTGCGCAGGTGTGATGTTGTTTTTGTTTGTTTGTGAGGTGTTCACTATAACTAGCTGTGCACATAAAAAATATACATATTGCCACGCCCACTTCTTGTCTTGTTTTGATGTATTCGGGTTTGACCGGCATGGACGGTTATCAACGCTCGACGCTGTCCGCGAAGTAGTGTTCTAAAAGCGTCGCGATTGTAGTAGATCGGTTTGTTAAGATTGCGCCCCGCACGCGAATGTTCCAGCTTTTTCTAGAGATTACGCCGCCACCAGCGATATCACTGGAAAGTTCGATAGCGCCTGTATAAAAGCCGACGCGCTTGACTGCTTGTCAGTTGATCGACGGACGACGCCCTGTTCGCCGCTATCATTGTACAGCGTGTATTGCTGTAGTTCTAGTTCTCATTTTCCGGCCACAAGTTCGGCCAAATAAACAGTTTCATCCTGCAAACGCCGACTGCTGTCTTCGTCGACGTCACGACCACGTGACATCTGGTGGAGGTGCTGCTTCATGATCCGGACGCCACCGCGGAGCGCTGACCCAAGCCCAAGCCGCGAAGAAGACGACTCTAAGGACAACCCGGATCCTCGAACCAGCCGCCGGCAGAAGGGACTACAACCAGAGTACGGACTCCTTCCCGAAAACGCCAGGCAGCCGAAGACCGTCACATCGACCGCCGAGACGATGACAGACCCCCTGCCACCTACAACGGTCGTGATGCAGCCACCCAGGGAGCCGCCGACGTTCCGTGGTTCGCCATGTGAAGACCCCGAGACCTGGTCGAGACCTTCGAAAGGGTCTCAACATTTAATAACTGGAACTGCGAGGACAAGCTGCGCCACGTATACTTCTACCTAGAAGATGCCGCGAGGACGTGGTTCGAGAACCGAGAATCCGCCTACAAACATGGGATCTCTTTCGGACGACGTTCCTAAGCACGTTCACGAGCGTGGTCCGCAAGGAACGGGCCGCGGCTATGCTGGAGACCCGTGTGCAGCTGCCCAACGAAAATATTGCGATCTACACGGAAGAGATGAATCGCCTGTTTCGACACGCCGACCCAAGTATGCCCGAAGAGAAGAAAGTGAGGTTCCTCATGCGGGGTGTCAAACAGGAACTCTTCGCTGGATTGATAAGGAACCCGCCGAAGACGGTCACTGAATTTGCATCGGAGGCTTCCACGATCGAGAAAACGCTTGAGATGCGAACGCGGCAATACAACCGCAGCTTCTCGGCTACAAGCTACGCCGACGTTCAAGCCCTAGGACCCGCAGACCTGCGTGAGACGATTCGGGCAATCGTGCAAGAAGAGTTGCGGAAAATTCTACCTTCGTTGCAACCTCAAGTAGAGTCCATCGCCGACGTCGTTGCGCCAGGAGATCCAGCATTCACTCGGCGCGCCTCAGCTAGCAGAGCCGCAGCCGCAAGCTATGAGCTATGCTGCTGCAGCCCGCCGTCATGCTCCTCCTCCACGCCCCCGCCAAGGACGCCACACCGCCGCAGTACCGTCGCCAGACGCCGCCGCCGCCACCGACGCCCTACCGACCACCTGTCGGCCAGCGCAACACCCCGAGGAAGACCGATGTCTGGCGTGCCCCCGACAACCGCCCGCTCTGCTACCACTGCGGGGAGGCCGGCCACACGTACCGCCGCTGCCAGTACCGTCAGATGGGGCTACGCGGATTCGCCGTCAACGCGCCGCGCCCGCAGCCAGGCGAACGGCCGCGCGACATTGACGACTACCTCACCGGAACACAGTGGCAAGAACGACGACCTTCCCGCTCGCCGTCGCCCGGCCGCTACATGTCACCGCACCGCCGACCATACACTGGCCCAAACCGGGGCCGGTCGCCTAGCCCGTATCCGGAAAACTAAGGGCAGCAACCGATGGAGGTGCGGTTGCTGTACGACGAACTACCGAAGATCCTCCGCCGCCGACGACGACGCCGCGACGAAACCTTCAGAACACGACGCGAACCAGACAGACCCCTGACGACGAAATCTCGCGAACTGAAGAAGACCCGGCGACGCAAAATGGAAGCAGCGGAACACACCGACGCAGCCGTGACCCCACGCCACGACCTAACTGCAACGCGAGACGACGAACTAGCGACCTCGACGTCCTTATCGACGGCCACAGCGTCACATCTCTCGTCGACACCGGAGCCGACTATTCTGTCTTCAGTGGACCGTTCGCCACCAAGCTGAAGAAAGTAAAGACCGCTTGGAGTGGACCCGAAATTCGGACAGCTGGAGGCCACCTGATAACGCCGATTGGTGTCTGCACGGCGAGAGTCACCATCAATAACCGGACTTATCCTGCGAGCTTTGTAATCCTACAGAATTGCTCTAGGGATGTGATACTTGGAATGGACTTCCTAAGTGACCACGGCGCCGTCATCGACCTGAGGTCTGAGTCGATAACGCCAGGGAACCATGCATTGAACGTTACAGAAGAGCAGGTGACCGTTCCACCGCGCTCCAGCGTCATTATTTCCGTCGGCACCGAAAAACCTGCGAACCTTGAAGGCGTCATCGAGGGCGACCAACAACTACTCTTGAGCCGTCAAATTTGCGTCGCACGAGGTATAGCCGAGCTGCGCGACGGTAAAGCAAAGGTAGTGCTGACAAACTTCAGCCACGAATATAGGCACGTCAACTTTGGTACGACGGTTGCCTACATCGACGAATGTGTAGCCGCCAGCAATGCTTTCGCCCTCTTCGATGCTGCCGAAGCTGCTTCAACGAATCGAGGTCCCGAACCAGATTTCGACGTCAACCGGAGCCTTCCGAAGGTCAAGCAAGACCAGCTGAAAACCCTGCTCCTGCAATACAAGGACTGTTTCTCGTCGTCATCGCGGGTCCGACAAACGCCCCTTGCTAAGCACCGCATTATAACAGAAGAAAATTCTCGACCACTCCTACAGAGCCCCTACAGAGTTTCGACGCGAGAACGTGAGGCCATAAAGAAACAAGTCGACGAAATGCTACGCGACGACATCATCCAGCCTTCAAAGAGTCCGTGGGCGTCACCCGTGGTGTTAGTGAAGAAGAAGGACGGGACACTGCGCTTCTGCGTTGATTATCGGCGCCTGAACAAAATCACGAAGAAGGACGTGTACCCCCTCCCACGGATAGACGACACCCTGGATCGACTACACAACGCGACGTACTTTTCGTCGATGGACCTCAAGACCGGCTATTGGTAGATCGAAGTAGACGAAAGAGACCGAGAAAAGACCGCTTTTACAACACCCGACGGCCTCTTTGAGTTCAAGGTCATGCCTTTCGGTCTTTGCTCGGCACCTGCGACGTTCCAGCGCGTCATGGACACCGTGCTGGCTGGCTTGAAGTGGCAGACTTGCCTTGTTTACTTGGACGACGTCGTTGTGTATTCCTCGAACTTCGACGAACACCTCCAGCGACTTCAATCCGTACTTCAAGCAATAAAGAACTCCGGGCTCACCCTGAAGCCAGAAAAGTGCCGCTTCGCGTACGAGGAGCTCTTGTTTTTGGGTCACGTGATCAGCAAGACTGGAGTGCTCCCAGACCCGCAGAAAATAGCTGCCATCGCCGCTTTCCCGCTACCCACCGACAAGAAGGCCGTGCGCCGATTTCTCGGCTTGTGCGCCTATTACAGACGTTTTGTCAAAGACTTTTCACGGATCGCCGAACCACTAACGCAAATCACGAAGACCGATGTCGAATTCAGGTGGCAAACAGCGCAAGTCGAAGCATTTCATGAACTGAAACGACGCCTGCAGACGCCTCCGATACTTGCGCATTTCGACGAATACGCCGATACAGAGATTCACACCGATGCAAGCAGCATAGGACTCGGCGCCGTCCTTGTGCAGCGGACGGGCGGAGTGGAAAGGGTTATCAGTTATGCTAGCCGGTCGCTGTCTAAAGCAGAGGTCAACTATTCCACAACAGAAAAGGAGTGCCTCGCCATCATCTGGCTACGTCAAAGTTTCGCCCCTACCTCTACGGCAGGCCCTTCAAAGTTGTGAGCGACCATCACGCCTTGTGTTGGCTAGCTAACTTGAAGGACCCTTCAGGTCGCCTCGCACGGTGGAGCTTAAGACTTCAAGAATTTGACATTACTGTCGTGTACAAGTCCGGAAGGAAACACTCCGACGCCGACTGCTTGTCTCGTGCCCCCGTCGACCCACCACCGCCCGACGACCAGGATGATGACAGCTTCTTGGGAGCCATAAGTGCCGAAGACTTCGCCGAACGACAGCGAGCCGACCCGGAACTGAAGGGTCTAGTGGATTACCTGGAGGGCAGGACCATAGCTGTCCCAAAAGTATTCAGGCGAGGATTGGCATCATTTTCCCTGAAAAACAACGTCCTCGTAAAGAAGAACTTCTCTCCGGCCCGAGCCAGCTACCTTATCGTTGTACCTTCGGGA
Organism: Rhipicephalus sanguineus; assembly: GCF_013339695.2. Lineage (NCBI taxonomy): Eukaryota > Metazoa > Arthropoda > Arachnida > Ixodida > Ixodidae > Rhipicephalus > Rhipicephalus sanguineus. The sequence continues at coordinate 92,735,148 of NC_051184.2, read as the reverse complement.
CTGCGACCAGAAATTTTGCATGCCCTGCACGACGACCCGACGGCTGGACACCTCGGACTTTCCCGAACGCTCGCACGAGTACAGGAAAAGTACTACTGGCCGCGCCTTGCAGCCGACGTCACTCGCTACGTAAGGACGTGCCGAGACTGTCAGCGACGGAAGACACCGCCCACAAGACCAGCAGGCTTCCTTCAGCCGATCGAGCCTCCCCGGCGACCATTCCAGCAGATCGGGATGGACCTCCTGGGGCCGTTCCCAACGTCGACTTGCGGAAATAAATGGATCGTCGTGGCTACCGACTACCTCACCCGCTACGCCGAAACAAAAGCCCTGCCCAAAGGCAGTGCCGCTGAGGTAGCAAAGTTCTTCGTTGAGAGCATCGTCCTTCGACACGGCGCCCCGGAGGTTCTCATCACCGACAGAGGTACGGCGTTTACGGCTGACCTAACTCAGGCGATCCTAGAATACAGCCACACAAGCCACCGCCGCACCACCGCGTACCACCCACAGACCAACGGCCTCACCGAGCGTCTAAATAAGACCATCGCCGACATGCTGGCCATGTACGTCGACGTCGAACACAAGACGTGGGACGCCATCCTTCCGTACGTGACCTTCGCGTACAACACGGCCGTACAGGAAACGACGCAGATGACGCCGTACAAGTTGGTCTACGGACGGAGCCGGCAACGACGCTCGACGCCATGCTACCAAACGTGACCGACGAGGAAAACATCGACGTGACCACCTACCTACAGCGCGCCGAAGAAGCACGACAGCTCGCCCGCCTACGGATCAAGAACCAGCAGACGACTGACAGCCGCCGCTACAACCTTCGACGACGCCACATGGAATACCAACCCGGTGACCGTGTATGGGTATGGACGCCAATACGCCGACGAGGACTTAGTGAGAAGCTTCTTCGACGATACTTCGGACCGTACAGGGTACTTCGACGCCTCGGCGCACTCGACTATGAGGTTGTCCCTGACGGCATTACGAACTCTCAGCGGCGCCGTGCGCGACCTGAAGTCGTCCATGTCGTGCGCCTTAAGCCGTATTTTGCGCGTTAGCGAGCTTGGGGACTCTTTTTTTTCCTTTGTTATTGTAATTTATTTGTGTATGCACTTGTTTTTTTTTCTCTTCTATGTTCTTTCACAAGCATCGGGACGATGCTTTTTCAGAGGGGGGCAATGCCACGCCCACTTCTTGTCTTGTTTTGATGTATTCGGGTTTGACCGGCAGGGACGGTTATCAACGCTCGACGCTGTCGGCGAAGTAGTGTTCTAGAAGCGTCGCGATTGTAGTAGATCGGTTTGTTAAGATTGCGCCCCGCACGCGAATGTTCCAGCTTTGTCTAGAGATTACGCCGCCACCAGCGATATCACTGGAAAGTTCGATAGCGCCTGTATAAAAGCCGACGCGCTTGACTGCTTGTCAGTTGATCGACGGACGACGCCCTGTTCGCCGCTATCATTGTACAGTGTGTATTGCTGTAGTTCTAGTTCTCATTTTCCGGCCACAAGTTCGGCCAAATAAACAGTTTCATCCTGCAAACGCCGACTGCTGTCTTCGTCGACGTCACGACCACGTGACAATATTGTTGGAAGTCAGCGCTGTGTTTGTCAACCTTGCGCCTTTCTTCGTCCTCGTCGGTATCTGCGTGTTCCCTTAACGATGTGTTTACACAGATTTGATGACACAGCGTGTAAATGGTGCTATGTAATACATGGGTGCCAGTCCCGTGATTCCTACAATCTGGTGTATGCATGGCAAGACAGGCATAGTGTCTCTCATGCTGTGACGTGAGAAATCGTTGATGGACATACTCACATTGGAGCTAATGTTTCGGAAAATGAAACCTCTTATTCACGGCAGCAACTGCCTTCCTAAACACCTCTTTTGTGTATGCCTGGGTGCACTCTCCCTCCACATAATTCCTGGAAGAGCAGTAGCGTGTAAACCATTGGGCAAAAAAGAAAACACGAAAGGTTTACGTATTTGAGATGAAAAGCGGACAAGAAAAAGGTTAAAAACTGGTGTTGGTCTTTGACAGAGTTGGAACTTTTTTTTTTTTCGTATTCCCAAATACCTCCACACAGACTATGCAGCAATTACATATCACAATAATGGGGTGAGAAGGTATTATCAGTCTAAGATGGGTGGTTTCATCGGAAGTAAGGAAGGAAGGTGGATGTGGTTTCTAATAAACGTCCATTAAAAAAAATGGGACGAGGGCGAGGCAGATGGAAAAAGGGGGGTGTTCATACAACCATTGCTCATCTGCGTTTAATGACTCTTTCTTCTTTCGAGTAAAACTGAATTAGCAAGCGCACATAGATAGATAGATAGATAGATAGATAGATAGATAGATAGATAGATAGATAGATAGATAGATAGATAGATAGATAGATAGATAGATAGATAGATAGATAGATAGATAGATAGATAGATAGATAGATAGATAGATAGATAGACGGACAGACAGACAGACAGACAGACAGACAGACAGACAGACAGACAGACAGACAGGTAAAACTGAATTAGCAAGCGCACATAGATAGATAGATAGATAGATAGATAGATAGATAGATAGATAGATAGATAGATAGATAGATAGATAGATAGATAGATAGATAGATAGATAGATAGATAGATAGATAGATAGATAGATAGATAGATAGATAGATAGATAGATAGATAGATAGATAGATAGATAGATAGATGTAAACGGGTAAAGTGCCTTTGGTTTGTTAAGAAATGCTTTGCATTTAAAAATCGGCAAAGAGAAGCCTTGAGCTTGCTCGTAGTTGTGTGTCTTCTATGGCAAACAGATCACTTTAAAATGTCTATTGGCTGGAGATTAACCAACTGCTGTTGAGACTACTGTGCTTTTTTTATCTCTTGGAAGGCAAGAACGAGTCACACTTACACCTCTCACGAGCACGCAAGCTTTAAAGGGGTGCTGACACAAAATTTCGCGGCCGAGATAGCCTGCTGGGTCGATTCCCGTGTACGTGCGTGTACCATCTGCAAAATATCGACAGCGAATAAAGCTTGGAAGATATTTTATATGAATTTTGAAGTTCGCGAGCGCGATCCAGCATTATAGGCCGCACCTGGTGCATTGACACCACCCTCGGAGGTGACCCAAGGTGACCCCCCTACTTCCTCTACGTAACCGTTGCAGCCGGTACAAGTTATCATGACGCCGTAGCCGCCATTTCTGTTTTGACGCGCTTCCCGACAAATTGCTCCTCGCCAGCGGGTCGAACTGAAGTGATTCGCCACGTCGAAAATTCCTTCCATCCCCGCCGCAAGAAAATCGTCTCCATCAGACGACGATGAGCCGGACGACGACAGACCGCGCGGAAATGCGTCACTGTTCTGTGTGCTCACGTGGCCGAGTGTTTCACTCGCTAGGTGGTGATAGTTGCACCCGGCGGCTTGTCGTTTTTGGAGCTCTGTCAAACCGAAACTGAGGCTGTGTTGGTAATGAGGAGCTTGTAATTAATTATCTGTCGCGCGCTGCGGCAAACGATGTGCCGTGTTATGATTAACAGGCCCCAAGCAACACCTTACAGCAAAAAAACACGGGGCGAAAATTTTTGTCAGGACTCCTTTAATCTATATTGCAAGAATGCCAAGCGCGATGGTCGTATCATGCTTGGATACTTGCGTGACGGCCGTATCGTCCCAGGGTCGCCCTTACGACAAGGAAGCTTGTTGAGACTTCTCACTCAGACAGTTATTCATCTATTTTGACGACGAACGGAGTACCCTCGTCTCCAGAAAGCTCTTTCTTTGAAAAAAGATTGCAAAGTTAACACAATAATGACCTTAAGCGACGTTGAATGCTATTTCTTTGAAGGGTCCATTCATAACCTGCATTTTTTAAACAATATATACTCATGAATGCGCCTTCTCTCAGCACCATGCCTCGCGAAAAACCGCCATTCCGCCAAACTGAATAAGTATATCCGCACCTGGCGCCATATTTACGTTGTATCAGTAAACGCGTATGTTAACTGTCCCCGTGCCAAGAATTTCCTCGTGTGTCTCGCGCTATTGTCACCTTCGAACTTTTCTCTCAGATACAATGTTGGCACAGTGTATATGCACCGTGCGCTGCCGTGCATTGCCTTGTGAGACGTCTCTTCAAAACAGTAAAGCGCGTGCAGAAGCAAAGTTGGAAAACTCTGACCACACGTGCCAAACCATGGTAAACTTGACGTCATATCCAGGGCATGAATGCCAATCTAGAATGCCCGCTGCTCTAACCCAATTGCAGCAAATCGAATTACCTTTCTTCCACTACATATTTTGCTTAAAGTGTCATTCCGATACTTCTGCAATTACAGATCACCGTGGCAACTGACGCCAACATCACCCGGGAGACTCTGCAGAGGGGGCTCGAAGAAAATGAAATGGTCGATTGCGGAGAGAACTCTGCTCTGATGAACTCGTGCCAGACCATAGTGGTGCGGATGCTTCAGAAGCTTCGTGTCAACGTACCGCCATCGCTCGTCACGCTGAGCCAGCTGCTGCACCGCGCCGGTGCTGAAGCTGCACTTGCTGCAGTTGCACCGGCCGGTTCGGGATCGGCGGTCGCAGTGGCTAGCATCTGAGCGCGCATGCTCTGTGACACCGTGGCACCCGTGAGCGGCACCGCTGCGTAGAGCTCTTCGAACCCCGGCACCCCGGCGGCTACCTGCACCCTGGCGGCTACCTGCAAGTCACGCGCGCAAACGTGGGCGTCGTGAAGTGATACTGCATCCGCTGACCATTAAATTGAGCATGCAATGTGCACATTGAGCACGGTATTGTGCTGTCATTTCTTGTTCACATATTTACGATTTTCATTTCTTTTTCGGGGCAATGTGTACCTTTTGATGGTTCCGTACTGTGTAAAGGTTTCAGATTAAATGTAAGTGTAATCATAGAGCCATTATACCAGCTGGGCAGAACGAAAGGCGCTTGGATTTTCGAGGCCCTTATTAGAATTACAGCTCGAGGAAATTGCAGACTTAACGTCGCGAACACTTGTTAAACCAGGGCTCCTTCACACGGAATAAATTTTTATTGTGATAGCAATTACATGGACACTCTCGGTGGATTTTTGCCATCGCCGTCATGTCCAGGATATACGTATACATATACAGATATCCTGGATATATGTACATATATACAAAAAATCCACAAATGAAAATAATTCAGAAGAATAAAAAATTCCATGCGTGAGACCAGGGATTCGAACCTACGACCCTTCGCTCCGCAGCGCGCTGCCTAAGGCAATTATTTCATGCTTCATTCATTCTCCAGGATGCTAGCGGCAGAATACAAACGCACGCGGCGTTAGGTGAAACGCACGGGACGCCACACGGGGCGAAATTGAAATTATGCAAGCATGGTTGTCCGCGCTGCCTTTGCGCCGTATTGCTGGCGACCCGAGCTAGTTTTACATCTTGTGGCTCTAGCGCCGCGCCGGTCGTGGCCAGTCGGCAAGGGAAAAAGAAGAGAGCCCTGTGGCTCGTCGCAGCGCGAGCTAGTGACATTTATTTGGCTCTTGCAGGCATATCCCACAACAGGGAAGAAACGAGACGGCTGAACCAGAATCACGGTTTATCTTGCACCGCGACCAGAATACCGAGGCTACAATTAGAGCGCAAACGCACAAGACACCCAGAAAAAAAGAAACCTTCGACACAAGCGCTGACTAACAAATGTTTTGTTCTTTCATACACCAATGCATAAATAAACCGTAGGGAACCTTGCCTCACATGCGCACACAACAATAGCTCTAAACCAAAACGTTAACAAGGTTGATAGTGTTATAAAAATTACACCAAAGGGGACCATGAGGCGATGCGAAGCCGGAGCACTTGCACGATCGCGTTCCGTTGGCGTTCGTTGCGCATGCTACCGACCTCGGTCAGATTGTTATCGAAACAAAAGGCACTTTTAGCTGGGCATTGACGGTCCGCTCCGGTCAGACCGGCGAATGCACACGAACGTGTAGAAGTAACTGTAGTGCGCGTGACTCAATTAACACACAAACACGTTGAAAGAACTGTAGTGCGCGTGCGCAGAGCGATCGTGTGACCGGCGGAACGTAGAACGCATCTCTCGCTCCGCTCGTGAAGCCGACTGACTGGAGCGAGAAGGTGTGTCCACTTGTTTTTCCCGTCGTTTTGCACCTGAGCTCACCGCGTCTCGGCAAGACGCGCTCGTCAAAAATGCCCCCACCTCCCCGAAGGGAATCGTGAGGAAATGCGAATGCATTTCTTGCGCCGAGAGTACACGGCGTAGTAATTTTAATGGCGTAAAGCTGGATACATCGACGCGCTCAAGTGTCTCCCTTTTGGGCGCCTCTTTCAACGAACGCTTCCTACGTGCGTTCGTAATCACCTCAGGGATGTTGCCACCGCCTTCAATGCAGCACAAACGCGTTTAGAACGCGCTGTTTTCAGGCTGTGCCAAGGCAGCACAAACGCTACAAACGCGTTTCAAACGCACTGCATTGAGGCGGTGGCGTAGGGAGGAGAGAGAGCGAACGGCGAGAGAAGGAGTGGTGAAGCAGTGCACCTACCCTCGCGCGCGCCCGCAGCTGTTGCTATGGGAGAAGGAGAGAGAGTGGAGAGGCGCGCGGACAACGCCGGATGCCTCACATAGCCCGACTAAGAAATGCAAATCTATGCAGTTCCTGCACTGTCGCGGGACGCTCCATCTGCGAGGGGCTGAGCATACGCGACGCTCAGCTAAAGGAACCTAAAGTCGTTCGCACACGTTGCGGCTGTGCCCGAAGCTCCGGTCGAGGAATTCGCGCTGGAACCGGGCGTCGGCACCGTCGCAGCCCGGGCGTTGAAGTTGTCTAGCGAGGCGTTCTGCACGGGCATTGGACTCGCGTCGTCTGTCCGCGGCCGATGCGTTGGCTCGACGCTGACGCTTGGCTTCGACGTCGGCGTTGCGTACGGCGGAGTATGCTTGCCGACGCTGCCGTTGCGTTTCGGCATGTCGAGCCCGCGTTTCATCCGTAGCAGTTTCCCGGCGACGTTGCCGTTTGAGCTGGGCTTCCCTAGCCCGGAGCTCGGGGTGCGCTTGCCGACGTTTACGTTGCGCTGCGGCGCGTCGAGCCATCGCTGCTCCGCGATCTTTGCAGGCCATAAGGTATTACTGCAACTGGCGCCTACGTTGACGTTGGAACTGACACCGGCGCAATGACTGAGCGTGTGAACGACCTAACGCGAGCCTTTTATCTGAACAAGGAGAGGGAGTGGAGGAGTAAGAGGGGGATGGGAAAGGGAAATGGGAGAGAGGGAAAGTGGAGAGTGGAAGGAGAAAGGGAAATGAGAGAGGGGAGTGGAGAGGAAAATGGAGAGGGAGGGGATTGGCGAGGGGGAGAGGGGGAAATTGGAAGTGGAGAGGAGGTGTGTGGAGAGGGTGTGTGGAGACGCTATTCTCACCTTCGGTGCTTCGGATTTGGGCGTCAGCCAAAGGAATGTTTTTGATGCTGTTAGTGCTTTCCTTCATGAAACAAAACGAATGCCTTTTTAAATTCCTAATTGCAAACGTGTTCCGATAGTAGCAATGAATCAATAAGAAAAAAATCAATAAAAAAGAAAAAGACGTTCGGTACCACATTAATTTCATTATTCTAATTTCTAGTTAGGATGAGATGTCTGGGCTGAATGTACAAACAATTATTGCACTCGTTCTTTTTTGTGTTTGCTTGTCTTTTGTGTCAACTCAGTAGTTTTAACTTTCAATCTTCATATCTACAATTCTTGGCCAATCCCCCAGTGTGGGTATGAGCCATGTGTAGAGGCACATCATCATCATCACCGTAATTTTAGCCTCGGGAGTATGTACCAAGTAGACCCAAATGAAGTTTTCTTTTAGTGACTAGAATCTACGCCAGCAGGGAACGCGAGCCGTGGCTTCACGTGCCACTGTCAAGCGCCGTCTTTATTTTCTTCTCTCGAGGTCGCGCGTCCTCGGGTTTTGTTCGCCGCCCAAAGGAGGGAACTACAGGGTCTTGGAACAACGCGAGCGCAAGAGTCCGAGACTGGCTTCCGTTCTGCGCGTGCGCCCTGGCGGCTCGCAAATTTCTTAGGCCCTCGATTCTGAAACTATCTAGTGTTTCACCGGAGTTGGGATGTGCGCCTCCGACTTGTACTTTTGACATACAAGGCGTGGTCGACCGTGCTCGTGCGCTTATCTCTTGAGGGAGAACTTTGTACGTCTTGTGCTTTCACTGCAAAGATCGCGTTGAAGCTACAGACTGCACGAAGGTCACTTTGTTCGCAGCAGTGGCCGCGTTTGCGAAAGGAGTGAGCTGCTAGCTAGAAGAGCCAAAGTAGGAGCTAGTTGAAGTGAGAACTTTGACAGTTCGCGCTCGTCCGGTGTATGCTTGTAAGTTCTTTTAGTGCGTCATTTTTGTGTGTGTGTGTTTGAGCAGCACGCTGCAAGTGTCGAGCTGTGACATTTCTTAGTTCACAGTTGCCAAGCATGTTTTCTTTTCCTGCGTTCTTTGTGCTTGAGCTGCACGCAACAAGTTTCTAGCTGCTTGCCGTTCTTCCTGAAACATTCCAATTTCTTGCTATCGCATTCACTGCTTCGCCCTTGAGGCGAAACTGACTTTTGTAACCTTGCAAAATAGTAGTCGCATTATATTCCCGCCTATTGTAAGCAAAATCTCTTCCTTCAGGTAAGCTAGAGAGAAACGACTGGTCTCAGGCGTCTTTTTTCTCGTGAGGTCACAATGAGTGGAAACATCACCATCGACCGAAAACTCTATATTTCGGAATCGGCATCATGATTTTAATCATTGTGGAAATCAGTATCGATATCCTTTTTCGAGACCTGCCAACCTCCTTCAGAAATGACCAAATAATGGGATATGGGAAAGGCGTTCTTTCAAATGGCAAATTTAGGTGACATTTTGTTCAAACTACCCCCCCTCCTCGCTCACTGCCCCGGCCTTTGTGGGACTAAATGTCGTGACAGCGGCCCGCTAGCTGAGGTGAGCTTGAGACCCCTTGGTTAAACAGCGTAGCTAGGGGCATCGTAGTGCTATGTTATTGTTTCACTTTGCTCTACAGTAGTTTCGCCACCATCTGCCTAAACGAAAGCCCGATCTACCTATCCAATGTTGCTGAACATTTTAAATGCGAAGCATATCTATCTATCTATCTATCTATCTATCTATCTATCTATCTATCTATCTATCTATCTATCTATCTATCTATCTATCTATCTATCTATCTATCTGTCTGTCTGTCTGTCTGTCTGTCTGTCTGTCTGCCTGTCTGTCTGTCTGTCTGTCTGTCTGTCTACGTCTTGGTGCTCTCGTGGTCGCCCCCTCAACTTGGTGTTGCTGTTGCCCAATAGTGGCATAGGAGGCAGGGGCGTAGGCGGAAATTTTTTTCGGATATGAGGGGGGGGGGCACGCCTCCCTCCCCCCCCCCCCCCTCATATCCGCTCTCAAGTGGGGGCCGGGCAGGCGGATGTGGGCGAGTGTCATTTGGAGCTCTTTTTATTTTATCTCTCTCTGTCGTCTTTCCGACCCCTCTTTCCCCGCCCTTGTCCAGGGTAACAAACCGGTTATTACTACCAGGTTAACCTCCCTGCCTTTTTTCCTTTTCATCTATTTCTCTCTTGGGCTCTGTGTGCCATGGCAAAAAAAAAAAAAACTTGGGGGACACTTGAGCTTCGCCTTCAAGAGTAGAACGCAATAGCGTAATCGGGCCCCGTGCGCATCGCCTTCGCAATTGCTAGCCTGTTTCGATTCCCGGTGCATGCCTCGACAGTGCCGTAAGGAAACGAAGGACTGTGCGCGTAACATTGGCCGTGTCAAACTATCCTAGTATCTTAAAACTGCTGCTTGGGCGAGTTGGTTCATGATTAAGATAGATCACCGCTGTGTGTTCGTGTGTTCCTTCTTATGTGTTTCGTCTTTCTTGCGCTGGTAAATCTATCTTATTCTAATTGATAAGCGCGCGGACTTGAGCTTGTTGGTGCACATTCATAGCAAAAAACAGCGTGAAAACACAAGGACGAGTCCTGTTTCATCTGTCTCGTCCTTGTGTTTTCGCGCTGTTTTTTACTATGAACCTTATTCTAGTATGCCTACTGCAAGCACAGTTGTTAAGTGCCCATTACGCCATATTTATTCCAATTGCAAACCAGCGAAGGGCCTAAACCAACAGCCAATAGTTGAATGTACATTGCGTATGTGCTCCGATAACTTAGCAAGCTGTATTCAAGCATTGCTCGACCCCGGAGCAATACACTAACATTATCTTGTTTCTCCACGACAAATGGCGCCACAATTAGCAGGTCTCTGCATAAGCGGAGAGTTTTCATTTTCCCGGAGGGGGCGGGGACCGAATTGTTTTTCCACATTTATCTCCCCCTCTCCCCACATATATATATATATATATATATATATATATATATATTGTAATGAACAGAGACGGACACAGCACCCGATCCTGGGCCAGCTGTTCTATTCTCTGCTTCTTCTTTCTCTACCTCCCACATGCTGCCCGCACGCCCGAAGCCCAGCGTCGTTCTTGGTCATCACACTCGGCCATGACTGCTGGTGCGGTTGGCTGACGACAGTGTCTCTGGTGGGCGGCACTGACTATTTCGGAGTGGCCGGACTCGGCCACGCTGGAACTTCGTCTGGAAATTTGTTAAATATAATTCCGCTGGCCGAAACAGGCTATGTCTCCGTGGTCGTTCGCTATGTTGTTCTAGACGCTTGGGCTTGGCTTGAACTTTTGCCGATGACGACTCTGGGGGACGACATTGACTGTGTCGTGGTGGTCTACGACCTCGGCCACGCTGCGACTTGGCAGAGAAAGCTGTCTCATTTTCCTCTCGTGGACGGAGTTGGCAGTTTCGCGGCAGTCGAAGTTTTGTGACATGATGCGGCTTGGCGAAGAGTTCTCTCGGCGACAATTCTGGCGGGCGGCTCTGACTGTACAGGCATGGTCGCAGGTGCATCGCGCAAGGCTGGCCTTTGCGCCACATTTTCGACAACAGGGTAGGAAATGATGGATCTGGTAACGCAACATGCAGCACCAAGCGCGACCGTCTGCGCATTTTGCAGCGGGTCGAGGGGCGTCTGAGTGTCCTTCTAGACGTCTGCGTCAACGTGGAGTTAGGTTTCTGCGCTGACCTGCGACGTGGGTTCTGCTTTTGCAGCGTTGTCACTTGATGGCTCTCTGACGTTCTCAAGCCAGCAATTCGTGAAGCCGCGCTGCGTGCTGCCGGAACATCCTTGTCACAAGCCGTTCCAAAAGCAACAGGCTTGTGCTGCGCGGGCAGGTCATCAATGAGGACGATCTCAGACGTGTCAAATGCCTTGGTGTCTCCCGGAGAGACGTCTTTTAGCGAGTTGGTAGCGCTCTCTCGTTCAGCCAGTGAATGCTTCAAAGCGTGCAGATCCGCCTCCGTCTGGTCAGGGAGGATCTTGGTGAAATGCGCGGGCATGTGCGTTTCATTACGTTCTAAAACGTCCAGCACGACGCGGGCCGGTGCCTCCAAGTGCTCAGGCGATGGCGAGCAAGGGGGCAGCTTTTCCGACAGATAGGGATTCGAAATGCTTTCGGCCATTGGCAGGGATGTTATGGCGTCGGATACCGAGGCAGCGTTACAGCGTGGCGTCAGTCCGGCGTTAGTACCAGGCCAGGCTGCGTAGCTGTCTACCGGTGAGCTGCAGTTCGCAGTTGCAGACTCGAGGTGGTACCCCTCCTGAGCTCCGTCCTCGGTGGATGTCGAGTTGGGCTCACTAGAGCCGCAGGGAACCCGGCCAAAAGCGGCAATCAGAGCTGCACACCATCCTGCCCAGGAACGCTGCCTAACGCCTTCGTACCTGTGCCACGCCGCGGCACCGTGCCGAAGGCGCTCTACCGCCACGGCCCATTTCTGCGGTTCCGTCCAGGCCTCGTGAGCCCCGATATCGTTGACGGTCGCCACCCAATTGGCGGCATCGTCCTGCAAGCCATTGAACTCTGGTAGTTCGCAAACTGCCGCTGCCGGTGGTGGTGGGATGGGAGGCGCAAATCCCGAGTGAGCCGACGCCAAGGGGCCCAGTTGGTGTGAGAGCTGTGCGAGGACACAACTGAGCTCTCTGCGGTTCTCGGCTGAGCTAGATTCAATGTCTTGCGACGCGGCCGCAGCCAACAGAGCATTCATGGCGCAGAATGGTGGTACAGCGGCAGGACATAGCTCGGAGCTCCGCGCTATCAAGACGTCGATCTCGAGGCGGAGTCGCGCGATGGTACGCCGCAGATGCGCGGCGATATCCGATGATCCGCATGCGGAGCCAGTGGCAATGTTTGACAAGTCGGAGGTGGTGGTTGTGCTCACTGTGGCGGGATCCGGATCAGAGGGAGCTTGAACAGCATCCCTAAGCAGCTCAGGTGCCGACGGAGTCCTGAGCAAGAGGATGTCACCCCGGGAAGCGTGAACAGCGTTCCCGGGCAACAGGAAGCCGCGCTCTGTCTTCGCGGCGCCGGGGTAAGCCTGCCCTTTGGCCACCGAGGAGGCCTGGACGCCGTCCTCGAATGGTCGCACAGGTGCTTCCGGCAGTAGTAAGGACACGGAATCCATGATCGTGGGCGGTGCTTCGATGTAAGGTCTGCAGCGCCGATGAGCGACGAGGCCGCACTCACGGTTCGTTGTTCGTAGGCTGCGCCATTGTAATGAACAGAGACGGACACAGCACCCGATCCTGGGCCAGCTGTTCTATTCTCTGCTTCTTCTTTCTCTACCTCCCACATGCTGCCCGCACGCCCGAAGCCCAGCGTCGTTCTTCGTCATCACAATATATATATATATATATATTGTGGAGATAGGTTTAGCACAAAGCTTACCCTACGAGGCGACCGTGAAGGGACGCGACGTTCTCCACTGCCGCAGCGAACAAAGATGCTACGGCCGGGTTCGTCGACTCCGGCACGGCGCAGAAAAGGCACTCGAGGCAGAACGTCAACAAACAACACGGGTTTATTAACCCAAGATGCAGCACAGGACGACTCACGGGCTTGCAGGCCGTATAGGGAACTCCGCAAGACCGAGCAAGTACGCTTGCCAGCGGCGCTAAGACTACCACACAAAGGGCAGCGGTCGAGCACACGAGCGAGAAGCCGCCTGCTAGAGGGAAGGCACAGCGCAACTGAGACAATGGACAAGAACACGCAACACAAACGAGCGCTGCCTTCCCATTGCTATGAACCAACTCGCCCAGACCAAAGTCTTACCGCCTGCTAGAGCAGCGCGTCAACTTCTCGTGCTAGCCTGAGAGCATCTCCCGCCACGAGCGAATCGTCGGGCGCATCTTAGCTCGTAGGAGAGGAGGATGTCACCAGCGGCCCAATGGGAAATGGCGCTGCGTTGTGACGTAGGCCCGCGCAGCGCGCCAGCGTAGCGTGCCCGGACATGCCAGCGCGGGACGGAGCCGACGCTTGGCTCGCCCAGACAAAGAGGCGCCCTGGCCGCCATCTTGGCGATTGCCGGTGCCTAAGTGCGCCCGGGCTACGCGGCCGGCACGCGCGCGGCAGCTAGGGAACGAGGCGCCAGGTAGGAGGACGCTCTCGATCCCCACATTCCCCCCTCCTAAAGACCGAGGCCAGCCTGTGAAAGAGGCTGTCCGAGGCCAAGTGGCAAGGTCAGCTCAGCCGCAAGGGGGCTGGCCAACGGGGCAAAGTCCAACAGGGGGGTGTCGTCTTCCTGAAGGTACAAGTCCAAAAGTCGGCCATGGCCACACAAAAGTTCCACCAAAAGTTCCACCACAAGGGGAGAGCCCACCGCCGGGAAGAAGGTCCACAGCCCAGGAGGAACGTGGGCAAGACTGCACAAGGGCGGGCAGCCAGCCCGCTTGAAGTTCGCCGGACTGGAGAGGTTGGCAGCCGGGAACGTACGAGGCGTGGCTGCCAGTTGCGTTCGGCAGCCCACTGCCGGAAGTCGCTGGGACGGGGGCCACACAGGAACAGCAGGCCGGAACAGCAGGCAGCCAGGAACGGAGGCCGGAGCGACCACGCTCGGGCCTGGGCCAAAGCTTGAGTGGGCGGAATAGCCGCCGAGGGTGGCTACCGAAGCTGCCAGGTGTGTAAGGCAGGGTGGAGGTGACTGCAGGGCAGAAGGCAGGCAGCAGGCCACAGCTGGGACGACCAGGGAACAGCAGGCCACAGGCTCAGCGACAGGCTGGGCGGCCCAGTAGAGCCAGGCGCAGGGAGACGACAGGGCGATGCAGGAGTGGACAGAAGTGCCCGCGGCATAGCCGGCTTGCCAAAAAGGGTGCCTGCCTGACGGTGCTGCCCAACAAAGGGGCGCTTGCCAGGTTATGGCTTGGACAACACGTCAGAGGGTATTTTTGACCAAGAGGGCCTTCTACCACTTCCGGACGTGTGCCGCCGCACCTTAGCGCTTATTCTCCATTCACTGTCATGGTATGGAATAAAGTCCAGCTACCTGTCAGTGGGAGAAAGGTTGCTTAAGTGCGTTTCCGCAGATTGTACCGATGGCGTGGCTTGGAGCCAGCCTTCTCACGGTTTTCCTGCGGTTCGTAGACCGCCTCCCCCCCTCCCAAGTCGCTGCTGCGGGCAACGAAAGGGTTTGAGGGCGGCTGCATGAGCCCGGGGGTCTTGCCCGCACGAGACTGCACGCATTGTCACACGAGGAGTGAAGAGGGTCACGTTTATGCCTGGCCAGGTAGCGGAGCGGCACAACTTTTGGAAAGTCTTACGGCCACTCGCATGTCCGGCCAACCGCGAGTCGTGGAAATAGCCGAGGGTGACTTTCCTTAGACTGCGGGGTACCCCCACCTTAAAAGACTCCTTGGGAGCTTCCTCTCGTGGGATGTGGAGCGCAGGAGAACTCCGCCGGCGACAAACATGCGAATCCAACGTGCCCGCAGCAATACCAGACTGCGTAAACGGCACACGGCGCCGACAGCAATACCAGACTGTCAATACGCGCCCGCTCCTTGGGAGCACGGCTCTTAATTGGAGCTCAAAACGGATCGCACTGCCGTGCCTTTGGTATCTCTTCTCTGCTTAACAGGATACCGGCTGAAGTGACGTGCTCACCCGAGGCGACCGACTCAAAAGTCAATTCGCCGTCGGGGTTCGCTCCTTTCGACCCATTGGAGCCAGAGGCCCCGGAGTGGCGGGAGTGGCGAACACAAGTGTCACACCGAAACGGGGGCACGTGGCAAGGCGTGAGCCACGACGTTTGAACTCCCTTTCCGGTAGCGCACAACGAAGTTGTACCACTGCAAAGTCAGCGCCCAGCGCGCGAAGAGGCCCGAGGGCTCACGCAAGCGCTTAAGCCAGACGAGCGCCATGGGGTTCGTTTCCTCCACCAATGGCACTATGTTGACATAGCAGTGAAGCTACCGGCGAGCGACATCTCGAGTGGCGTCCCGAACTTAAAAGGCAGCGGTAGCCACTGCGAGGGTTGCAAATGGTAGTAGGGCGCCGAAGGGGACGACCCTGTAACCACCGCTTGGGAAGTCATTCACGATACCCGTGCGCGCGAGAAAGACGCGACCGAGAATCACGGGCAGCGAAAGACCAGTGGAGACGCACAAAGCGCTGACGGCGCGCGCGATTCTCCCAGCGCACAACCAACCGCGAAGTGCCGCACGAAACAGCGGTGCTGCTCGCGAGATGGAAGGCAATGTTTTACCCAGAGCCGCGCCGCAGTTCTGTGCAGCGCTAATTGCTCCGAGGCAGGCGCCGCCGTTGTAGGGTCGTGCGCCTGTTCTCCGCCATGCACGCCAGGCCCAAGGGGTCAATAAACGGCACAACGAAGAGTAGGGTTTCCGCACCGATGATGTGTCCGTCGGAAAACGCGGACGACATTGTCAACCCGTTTACGCTCGTGACAACGATGGGACAGCGAGCGTGTGAATGCCAGCACCATGTGGCCTAAGTAGGGACGCTCCGGTGCGGCGGGTTAATCACTCAGCTGTGCTGCTAACAAAGAAAGGCCAGCGAGCGGAGACGACGCATTGGAGGGGCCCGAAAGCACGTACTCCGCGTGTCTCGAACAGCTGAGAAAACCCGATAAAGGCTAAGCTAGGACTGTAGTCCACATTCGAGCGGTCATCACCAAAGGAGGCCCCAAAGACGGGATCTCTCCCGGTGGCCGAGAGCCGAGGGCCGCTAAGGCGAGCTTACCTCGTGCTGCCGGCGTCGTCCGCATCGAACGAGATCAAGTCCGTCGCCAGGGGATGGAGCAGGAACGAGCGCCTCGAGGGGGACTGCTCTGATGCCATGCCGAAACCAAGTTGGGCGCCAGTTATGTGGAGATAGGTTTAGCACAAAGCTTACCCTACGAGGCGACCGTGAAGGGACGCGACGTTCTCCACTGCCGCAGCGAACAAAGACGCTACGGCCGGGTTCGTCGACTCCGGCACGGCGCAGAAAAGGCACTCGAGGCAGAACGTCAACAAACAACAACACGGGTTTATTAACCCAAGATGCAGCACAGTACGACACTCACGGGCTTGCAGGCCGTATAGGGAACTCCGCAAGACCGAGCAAGTACGCTTGCCAGCGGCGCTAAGACTACCACACAAAGGGCAGCGGTCGAGCACACGAGCGAGAAGCCGCCTGCTAGAGCAGCGCGTCAACTTCTCGTGCTAGCCTGAGAGCATCTCCCGCCACGAGCGAATCGTCGGGCGCATCTTAGCTCGTAGGAGAGGAGGATGTCACCAGCGGCCCAATGGGAAATGGCGCTGCGTTGTGAAGTAGGCCCGCGCAGCGCGCCAGCGTAGCGTGCCCGGACATGCCAGCGCGGGACGGAGTCGACGCTTGGCTCGCCCAGACCAGTGGCCCAGACAAAGAGGCGCCCTGGCCGCCATCTTGGCGATTGCCGGTGCCTAAGTGCGCCCGGGCCAGGCCCGAGGCATGATGGCAGTTTGGCGTCCGGGCCATGGGGCGTCGCTACCGTCGAAACGATTGCAGCGAACCTGGTGCGGGCGGGAAGTGAAGGCCTCAATAAGCCTAATTAAAATAAAATAACGCGGCCACGGTAGTACACAGTAGTAAATAAAAACGTGCTTCTGCATTAAACTATAACCAGCCACGAGTATTACAAGGCAAAGTTTTAAAGAAGTTTTGTAAACATGACTGTGCGTGGCTCCGCTAGGTACTGCCGCCATCACGCCTGCGCAGCGCACAAGCAGACGACGCGCAAGCACGAGAGCGCATAGAAACGCAAACTTTACCACCGCAGCGAGGAGCAGCGATGTCGCACCTCTATTGCGGCGTGAAGTGGTGCGATTCCTCGAGGAGTGAAGGCGAACACTTCTTCAGGATCCCTGCTGACCACAGGTATTTATACGTTCACTATTATATATTTCCCAAGATGTTCGCAAAGTTTTGATTTGACTGTCGTTGACCGTTATGATTTGAAACTGCTGAATGAACAGCGAATTTTCTTGCTGCCATTCGTTGCTGCAGCTATCTGTTTGAGAAATGGTTACGATAATAAGTTAAAATTAGTGGGCGGGCTGCAGTTTGTGGCTCGACGCGGCGTCACCTCTCAAAAGCGGAGCTGTTTTACGTGTTACTTTAACTTATGCGTGCTAGTAACATTATCGGAGTGGGATAGTTGTTGTGCTCGCTGCAGCTGTTTTTTTAAGCGCTTTAATGCGTGCGTATACATCACGTCCGTGTAGTTTATGGGTGGTGCTCGCAGCCGACGAGAGTATCGCTCGGAAAGTTATTGCGGAGGCCCCAGTAGCGAACTCGGGACACTGCCCTCAGATTCGAATGTGTGCTGCGGTGTTGCACAAGTGAAAACCACCGCTTTCCTCATCTGTGTGTCTGTTTACACACCGACCGCCTGCTCGGATTTTTGTCGCCGTAAATTGTCCTCATTCGTTCCCTTCGGCGTACCTTGCCGCGCTGCTCGACGGGGGACCTTGAACCAAGCGTGATACCCACCTGCCCCTTTTCGCTCTCGGGAAGCTCCCGGAAACAGTTTCGCTTATCTCTTCATTACTCCCTCGTGATGCTTCCAACGGGCGAAGGCATGGCCAAGCTCGGTTTTGGATGTTCATGAAACAGGCCGCGCTTATCGCGCGGGCCCACTTTTTTTTTCCCTCTCTGATCTGGACCCATCCCCATCGCCACCCTTTCACTTTTCTGAATTTTTTTTTCAATGCGCTGTTTGCGCTTAGCGTTTACACGCCATAATTCCTTATAAGCTTTCAATATCGTTTCGACTCGCAAAAGCATTGGAAAAACAAGAACTCGATTGAGTTGTGTTTCATATATCAAGTTTTAATTCAGAGAATATTGACGGGATATATGTAATTATCTGTAATTATAATTTAGTGGAGATTAAAAACAAGCACATTTATTAAGCTTAGTGCCACGCCTTAAAAGCTTGCAAGTGTATTTACTCTACCAGCTGTTTTTTCACCGTAGGGTGACTAAGTTCGAGTACTTTAATTGCAGACAACCAGTTTACTGCAAGCGAGTTGCCGTCCCTCCTGCTGAGACTGCCCCCCTAGTGTGGAAGGTAGGTTTACCGAACAAGGATCTGTTTCACCTTTCTGCTTGGAATGAAAGGGTACAGAATATTTGATTGGTGGTGCCACTGTAATACTGCACGAATAGCTTGCAAAAATAAAAACAAAGAGCGGTACTATTTTGTATTCTACACCTGCACGCTTGAGCAGATTGTTCTCTGAAATTAGAACAGTAGGTAGAAATGCCACAGCTGTTTTTCAATTACCAGTGCTATGAGAACAATTGCTGTACGTAAACCTTAAATGCAGGAAATGTACTCTAGGGGAAAAAAAATGTTGTTAGCTTGCACTCATAGAGTAGCATTTTGCATGCTTTCCAGTAAGAATGTCTGAGTGCACTGTTTACATGGTATGGATGAACTGATAGCACGCTGCACAAACGCTAAATGAAGAAACAGGGAGATAGAGCAGCGAAAATGGCTTTTGGCATCTCACAGTATAAATAGTTTGTACTCTGTCCTGTTTCCGTCCTTACTCCTCTAGTGTTTGTGGAGCTCTGTATGAGTTCACAACAAACCAACCTCCCTGCAAGAAAACTTTGTTGCGTGGTATAGATATCTTTTCTTTTTCTACATCAATGCATAGACTCAGTGCTTTCTTTGTTGAGCTCATTCCATAGAGATGAAAACACTGAGTAGTTTTCCTCAGGCACATGTGAAAATTGCTCCATAAGTCTGTTGCTCAGTATTCACACGTGCAATGCAAAGTGAGGGTATTAAAATACCTGCTTGCCAGCCTTTTATAGCATATTTATTTCTTTTTCAACAGCCGCTTCGCCAAGCACAACCCACAAGAAGGCCCACACCACCGTCACAGGTTTCACCAAGTGATGGTAAGTGCAAAAAGTGAGAGAGAGAATTATTGCAAAGTACACATCCTGCATCTGCATAAGGAAGTATGGACCAGTAGTCTTGATGTTTTCCTAGTAGATATGGACACCTAAGCCTGTGTAATATTGTCACAACCTATAATGTTGACAAAACCATACATATAGTTCAGGGCCTGCAACCCGTGATTTAGTTCACGCAATTATTTATATTTCCGCGCTGCTGCCCTCCTTGGAAATATAAGGTGGGTGCAGTTGGACCTACATAGGTTCACACTGAAAATTGTGCTGTCCGATTTGTTGTGATGAGCGTAGCTCTGCGAGATAGGCCAGCGGAATATGATGCACAATCAAGGTGTGCATTCATGTAAATGTGGCTTATGCAGCCCAGATAGCTATTTATGAGATGAATAATTCAAAATCCTCCACTTTGTAAATGTCATTGCCTCTGTTCAGCATTTCATGAAATGTTCATTTTTGCAATGCTTTGTGATATTTCCTTAATCATGGATGATTCTTTGAAGATAAAATGCTTGGAATGTATAAATCAATTATGATTCCTGTCTCAGTCGCAGAATACACATTGCTTCCAATGAAAAATGGCATGGCAGCACATAGTGGTCCGTATATTAGTAGCCCTGTGATTGCGCCCTGATAGCTTAATCGTGATTTTTTTTTCTCTACAAGACTGATGAAAGCCTATACCTTCGCATTCTTCCATGTCTTTTTTTTTCAGCTGAGCCTAGGTCCGAGCGGCCTCCAATTTTCCAAGGAGGGCAGCAGCGCGGAGCAGATGCAAGAAACGCCAAAAAGTGGGCGAAGAAAACGCAGCTCTGTGCACACCCTTCGCACCAAAAAGAAGCTGCTAACACTTCACTCACGAAGTGAAAGGTACCGCAAGGCAGTCGGTCAGATGAAAAAAAGGGACGAGGCGAGGCGAGTAACGCAGCAGGAGGTTTTAAACAAGCTTGAACCGGATTTGTCAAAGGACCTTTTTTGAACTGCTTAAAGCACGAATCAGGCTTGGTACATTCCCAAAAAAAAAAAAACATTGGTCCAAATGGATGAAACAATTCACTCTCAATTCACGCTTCCTCAGAGAAATGCTTCACTTGCCACATGTGCGGACACTCAGGTGCTGGCTGGCAGACATCCCAATGACACCTGGTATCATTCCAGGTGCCATGGATGCAATAGAATCAATCATTAAAGCTTGGCCTCTGCAAGACAAAGCATGCTGTCTTTTATTCGATTAAATAGCCTTGAAAAGACATTTGATGTACGATCAATCAAAAGATATAGTGATTGGCTACACATATGATGGAAACACAAGGACTTCTCGTGTGGCAAATGCAGCCATTCTAATGGCTGTGTCTGGCATATCGAGAATTTGGATGCAGCCAGTAGCCTTTGCAGTGTCCCGCAATGCAACGTCAGCTCTTGCAATGCACAAGCTGCTATTAGATGTAATTATGCAGCTTGAAAAAAAAAGGTCTTTTGGTAAAAGTGGTCATCTATGATCAAGGGTCAAACAATGTCAGCCTGTCAAGAATGCTGATCCATTCTCTTCATGAACCATGTTTTACTGTCAACAACTGCAAACTATACTTCATGTTTGACATCCCACACCTGATAAAATGCACGCGGAATAATTTGAGAAAACACAAGCTCACGATTGGCTCCGAGGTTGTTGACTGGGCGTACATTGAAACCTTTTACAAAAATACTCGCAAATCACGCCTCTAACACACCAACTGAACATCTAAAAAAGAAAGATTGCTAAGGAAGCTCAAAGAGCAACATATCTACAAGATGCCCTTTGCTGACACACGGCCGCTGGATAAAAAGTGCGCTTTTTCATCCAGCGGCCGTGGCTGACATAAGAGTGAAGTATGCCACACAAGTATTCAGTGAATCTGTCTCTGTGGCACTCCCCACTCTCATTGCCATTCAAGAGCTTCCTCTTGATGCTAAATTTACAGCTCTGTTCACAGAAAGAATGGATAAGATTTTTGACAGCCAGAACAGTTCGACCCCAAAAAATCAGGATGATAAGTTGCGGTATGCAATGATTGATGGGTCGGAACACCGTGCTTCCCTTGAGTCATGCATCAGTTGGATTGCCCAATGGCACTTTGGTAGTCCTCGGGACAAGCAGCCGCGCACTGTTAAAGGTTGGCAGATTAGAATCAAAGCCTTGTTGTTGCTGTGGACTGGTTTAAAAGAGGACTTTGATTTCACTCATCTTTTCACACGTTGATTGCAGCAAGATCCCCTAGAAAACTTTTTTGGAATCATTTGTCAAAAACATGGCTGCAATGAGACACCAAATGTGTACCAATTCGTGGCGGCTCTAAAACATATTTGGATTGGCAAGCTCTTCAAGCTTTCTCAAGGAAACTGTGAGGTGACAACAATTGCTTTCCTCAACAACTTGGAGAGTGCATCTGCATTGTTGTCAACTATAGCAGCACACCAACCACAAGCCACAGCACGCAGCAGGCCTCTGATTCATCTGATGTGCAGGCATCTTCACAAGATGCGACCGACATGGTGTATGAAAATGTTGTGTACCATGTCGCTGGTACTCTTGTGAACAGCTTTCTTGAACTGAGGACTAGTGAGTGCATATGTGAGAGAACACTCCTTGAAGTGGATGGAGGCTCTCTCCATGGACGACACCAATTCTTTGCACTACTCAAGGAAAGTGGTGTACCCGAGAAACTCCTCGGTTCCATTGCAGTAACCTCTGAATCATGTCTGAATTACATAAAGGAATTAGATTCGGCCTTCAGACATGAAATCAACTATTGTGCACATTTTTCCAATGTGTGCAAAAATCTGGTGGAAAGGATGCCAATCCGGCAAGCTATTTTCTGTTCAGTTGGCTGCACTGAGAAATTTCTTAATATTCTGCCGCACAAGGCTACATTGGCACATTACATTTGTAAACAAAAACACACGAGAAACAAAGTCAAGGCACAGTGCTTCTGCCAGCAATAACGTAAAGTAGCAGGCTAAATTTATCCTGTGCCTTTCTAGAACATGATTATGTAAATTGGATTTCTAGTGCAGCCTTCTGCACCCATTTCCTATCCATTTTTTAGATGTGTTGCACTATTTCTTTTTTTATGTGTATATGTACGTATTTTTATGTATATATGTATATTTTATGTAGGTATATATTTATATATGTGTATTTATAATTCTGCTGTGGTTGTATGTAATGCATTGACTACTTTTGCTCCTGCTGCGTTACTTTTGTATTATACAAGTTTAACCGACTAACTTTTTTTTTGAAGCCTTGTGTGCCCCTATCAGCATGAGTATTACAACCAGAGGTTCTGGATTGCTTTAGTATTGGGAAATGCCAACACTTCCCAAAATGCACTGGAAAACCCTGCTCGTTCTGCTTTCTTTCTGTTTGCTTGACATGGTTTGGAAGGCAATCAAACATCCAGCCTCCCAAAAAATGCCAAAATTTATATAATACTGACGACTCGTTTTACACTGAAGCAGTCTTTACAAACAGTAACAGTGTGATTAA
Source organism: Rhipicephalus sanguineus (assembly GCF_013339695.2). Lineage (NCBI taxonomy): Eukaryota > Metazoa > Arthropoda > Arachnida > Ixodida > Ixodidae > Rhipicephalus > Rhipicephalus sanguineus. The sequence continues at coordinate 92,712,219 of NC_051184.2, read as the reverse complement.
TTCACAATGAACGTTGCAAAAATAGGTTGATTAATAAAAAATGTGGAGGTTTTATGTCCAAAAACCATGATACGAATATGAGGCATGCAGTAGTGGAGCACTTCAGATATTTTGAGCACCTGGCGTTTTTTTAACGTGCACCTAAATCTAGGCAGATGGGCCTCAAGCATATTGCATCCATTGATATGCAGCCGGGATTCAATCCCACTACGTTCGGGCCAGCAGTTGAGCACCGTAACCACTAGACCACTGCGACGGGCCACGAAGGTTGAAGCATGCATGAATTCAGGTGCTCACCAAGTCCAAAAGATTTTCAGCACCCAGGGGCTCTGTCACTTTTCAATTACAAACCTCTGGTCATGACTGTTGTGCCACTGCAAAGAACTGATGGTGTCAGCTATTCACAGGCATAAAAGATACATTGATGAAGTGCTCAGCTCTGTGAGGATTCCAGAGGGGTTTGTGCAGAAGCTGCGACTCGGTTGACATGCATGTTAGTTTGAAATAGAAGCATGCATCCATACTCACTGAAACTATTCACAACGTACTGTTTGTGTAGAGCAACTGTGTTTCTTGTTTAACTAAACTCTGCAAACTCCGACATTCCACTTCCTGAACCAACGAATGACAAGCGATGCAGTTCTAGTTAGTGACACATTATGATGAAACTGTGCAGCGTTCCCCATCTGCAATTTAAGTACTGCTCAGAAAATCTTCTGACATTGTGATGGATCCAACATGATACCTGGTAGAAAAATAATAGGGAAGCTGCGTTCAACTTTGCACTTTACTCTACTTATTTCTTTGATAAGATGCTTATCTTCGTGTATATTTCATGTTACCTTGAGTATTTCGCACCACTTCCAACTTGACTAATGACCTGTGATCATTCCTGTTGTTCACCAGTCACAACCACAATGTTTCCACAAATTTCAAAGGTCACCTCTGCAACTGAGTCTAGACCATTCTTCGTTGCGTTTTTCTCCCTTTATTACTTGAAAATTAAAGCATCGCGTGTCTTGTTCACATCACGTGAGCTTGCCTGCAACACATTTACCTGGAGGAAAACATGATCAGGGATAGCTGAGCCAAACGGTAGATTTGTCTCACTGCTTTTACAAAATAATATGCTGTAGCACTGCAGCATATTATGACATTGATCTACTTATGCTCCATGGGTTCGTCTACATGAGCCAAAGGCTATGACTGTTAGGTGCACTTTCTGTGTACATATATGCAAAAGTATGTGTGTGTGTGTATGTGCAAAAGGGAGTGACACAACGCAGGGCAATAAAAAAAAAAGTACAGGAAAGGGTGTTTTTCCTATACCCCTTGTTTTCTTCGGCTTGCGTTGCGTCATTATCTTTTGCACAGTATGCACCAACCATTCGAACAACTTGTTTTGTTATGATATATTTCAATGCGCGGGATTGTTTCGCTTCATGCTGCTAGTCATAATCTGTACAACTCGTATGTGTACACTTATTTACGCTGATGTAGCACTTTATATGCTTACCCTGCTTATGTGATTGTATTATGCTGTATTATGCGTTTTCGTATCCTATTTATATTGTACGCGTGCTCGATGTACGCATTCCTGTATTCAGGTTTTACCACAGCAGTATTTCGAATCTTTTTCGTTTTCTTTTGTTATTGTTACCGATATTATAGCCCAAATATTGCCTAAACGTGCAGCAATTTACGTTTCCTTCAATAAAATGTCATGTGAAGAAAGTTATATGCGCTTTTTGCTTCTCGAGCGAGCGCCGAAAGCGGCTGCTATGCAGCTGCGACGGCGCCGCTCGCCACCATTCGCCATGCTACCACAGAGGCTACAACGAAGCAGAAAAACAACTACACACATTACGTACGTACATCGGCAATAAAGAGAGAAGACAGTGCAGTAGCAATTAGTGCGCAAACGCTCGAACCGACGTCGCGGCCGCGGGGCCGGCGGCACCACGAGCGAGGAAGCGACCGCGAACGGGCGCGGCCATATTGGATTTTTTCCTTTCGGATTGGCTCGCCTCCAGCAGAAATCCAAAATCCAGTCAATCCCCGCCGCTCCCAGGAACCGCCACCGTCGCCGGAAGCGGAAAAAACGTCCCCATTGGCCCTATGGGTATGTCACTCCACTCTGCGGGCAGCTGCTTGCAGATAACCGGAAGCGTAGGTTCTTGTTCGACCAATCGCAGTCGCCTGCCATACCGCATCACAGATTCAACACGCTGACGTCACACACGTCACTAGTCAGACCGGAAGACCCGGAGAGGAGAAAGCCATTTGTTTCTTGGAATTTGTGGCGCGCCCGCGGCTTGGTCGCGCGCCCGTTGGCATCGTGAAATCGTGACGGCATTCTGCACACGGTGCCGCGGGTTTACTTGAAATATTTGAAAAACTATCGGGGGTTGGTTTTAAGGGCCCTTTAAGTTTAATACGGCAAACGTAGTGTGTTTTTGTATTCATTATTGTGCGTTCAACTTCCAGACAACTAAAATACCTGTTCACATGTTTTCGCGTCACACCTAATCTCTCTAAGCTGAAGAAGCCTCTTGACCAGCTCGGCCCCCCGAAAGTCACTTTGGCTAGTTTGCGCAGTGCACATCAACAGCCTTATT